>NW_028142476.1:0-60945 GCF_055691185.1 Crinia signifera | reverse complement strand
CATCACCCTGTACCCACCACTACACCCATCACCCTGTACCCACCACTACACCCATCACCCTGTACCCACCACTACATCCATCACCCTGTACCCATCACTACACCCATCACCCTGTACCCATCACTACACCCATCACTCTGTACCCACCACTACACCCATCACCCACTACACCCTGTACCCACCACTACACCCATCACCCTGTACCCACCACTACACCCATCACCCACTACACCCTGTACCCACCACTACACCCATCACCCTGTACCCACCACTACACCCATCACCCACTACAAACCTGTACCCACCACTACACCCATCACCCACTACACCCATCACCCTGTACCCACCACTACACCCATCACCCTGTACCCATCACTACACCCATCACCCTGTACCCACCACTACACCCAACACCCTGTACCCACCACTACATCCATCACCCTGTACCCATCACTACACCCATCACCCTGTACCCATCACCCTGTACCCACCACTACACCCATCACCCACTACACCCTGTACCCACCACTACACCCATCACCCACTACAAACCTGTACCCACCACTACACCCATCACCCTGTACCCACCACTACACCCATCACCCACTACACCCATCACCCACTACAAACCTGTACCCACCACTACACCCATCACCCTGTACCCACCACTACACCCATCACCCACTACACCCATCACCCTGTACCCACCACTACACCCATCACCCACTACACCCTGTACCCACCACTACACCCATCACCCACTACAAACCTGTACCCACCACTACACCCATCACCCTGTACCCACCACTACACTCATCACCCACTACACCCATCACCCACTACACCCTGTACCCACCACTACATCCATCACCCTGTACCCATCACTACACCCATCACCCTGTACCCATCACTACACCCATCACCCTGTACCCACCACTACACCCATCACCCACTACACCCTGTACCCACCACTACACCCATCACCCACTACAAACCTGTACCCACATTACACCCAACACCCTGTACCCACCACTACACCCATCACCCACTACACCCATCACCCACTACAAACCTGTACCCACCACTACACCCATCACCCTGTACCCACCACTACACCCATCACCCACTACACCCATCACTATGTACCCACCACTACACCCATCACCCACTACACCCTGTACCCACCACTACACCCATCACCCACTACAAACCTGTACCCACCACTACACCCATCACCCTGTACCCACCACTACACCCATCACCCACTACACCCATCACCCACTACAAACCTGTACCCACCACTACACCCATCACCCTGTACCCACCACTACACCCATCACCCACTACACCCATCACCCTGTACCCACCACTACACCCATCACCCTGTACCCACCACTACACCCATCACCCACTACACCCTGTACCCACCACTACACCCATCACCCTGTACCCACCATTACACCCATCACCCACTACACCCTGTACCCACCACTACACCCATCACCCTGTACCCACCACTACACCCATCACCCACTACAAACCTGTACCCACCACTACACACCCATCACCCTGTACCCACCACTACACCCATCACCCACTACACCCTGTACCCATTACTACACCCTGAACCCACCACTACACCCATCACCCTGTACCCACCACTACACCCATCACCCTGTACCCACCACTACACCCATCACCCTGTACCCACCACTACACCCATCACCCTGTACCCACCACTTCATCCATCACCCTGTACCCATCACTACACCCATCACCCTGTACCCATCACTACACCCATCACTCTGTACCCACCACTACACCCATCACCCTGTACCCACCACTACACCCACCACTACACCCATCACCCTGTACCCACCACTACACCCATCACCCACTACACCCTGTACCCACCACTACACCCATCACCCTGTACCCACCACTACACCCATCACCCACTACAAACCTGTAAACACCACTACACCCATCACCCTGTACCCACCACTACACCCATCACCCACTACACCCATCACCCTGTACCCACCACTACACCCATCACCCTGTACCCATCACTACACCCATGACCCTGTACCCACCACTACACCCAACACCCTGTACCCACCACTACATCCATCACCCTGTACCCATCACTACACCCATCACCCTGTACCCATCACCCTGTACCCACCACTACACCCATCACCCACTACACCCTGTACCCACCACTACACCCATCACCCACTACAAACCTGTACCCACCACTACACCCATCACCCTGTACCCACCACTACACCCATCACCCACCACCCTGTACCCACCACTACACCCATCACCCTGTACCCACCACTACACCCATCACCCACTACACCCATCACCCTGTACCCACCACTACACCCATCACCCTGTACCCACCACTACACCCATCACCCACTACACCCTGTACCCACCACTACACCCATCACCCTGTACCCACCACTACACCCATCACCCACTACACCCTGTACCCACCACTACACCCATCACCCACTACAAACCTGTACCCACCACTACACACCCATCACCCTGTACCCACCACTACACCCTGAACCCACCACTACACCCATCACCCTGTACCCACCACTACACCCATCACCCTGTACCCACCACTACACCCATCACCCTGTACCCACCACTACATCCATCACCCTGTACCCATCACTACACCCATCACTCTGTACCCACCACTACACCCATCACCCTGTACCCACCACTACACCCATCACCCACTACACCCTGTACCCACCACTACACCCATCACCCTGTACCCACCCACTACACCCATCACCCACTACACCCTGTACCCACCACTACACCCATCACCCTGTACCCACCACTACACCCATCACCCACTACAAACCTGTACCCACCACTACACCCATCACCCTGTACCCACCACTACACCCATCACCCACTACACCCATCACCCTGTACCCACCACTACACCCATCACCCTGTACCCACCACTACACCCATCACCCTGTACCCACCACTACACCCATCACTCTGTACCCACTACTACATCCATCACCCACTACATCCATCACCCTGTACCCACCACTACACCCATCACCCTGTACCCACCACTACACCCATCACCCTGTGCACCCACCACTACATCCATCACCCTGTGCACCCACCCACTACACCCTGTACCCACCACTACACCCATCACCCTGTACCCACCACTACACCCTGTGCACCCACCACTACACCCTGTACCCACCACTACATCCATCACCCTGTACCCACCACTACACCCATCACCCTGTACCCACCACTACACCCATCACCCTGTGCACCCAGCACTACAACCATCACCCTGTGTACCCACCCACTACACCCTGTACCCACCACTACACCCATCACCCTGTACCCACCACTACACCCATCACCCTGTGCACCCACCCACTACACCCATCACCCTGTACCCATCACCCTGTACCCACCACACCCATCACCCTGTACCCACCACTACACCCATCACCCTGTACCCACTACTACACCCATCACCCTGTACCCACCACTACACCCATCACCCTGTACCCACCACTACACCCATCACCCTGTGCACCCACCCACTACACCCTGTACCCACCACTACACCCATCACCCTGTACCCACCACTACATCCATCACCCTGTGCACCCACCCACTACACCCTGTACCCACCACTACACCCATCACCCTGTACCCACCACTACACCCTGTGCACCCACCACTACACTCTGTACCCACCACTACATCCATCACCCTGTACCCACCACTACACCCATCACCCTGTACCCACCACTACACCCATCATCCTGTGCACCCAGCACTACAACCATCACCCTGTGTACCCACCCACTACACCCTGTACCCACCACTACACCCATCACCCTGTACCCACCACTACACCCATCACCCTGTACCCACCACTACACCCATCACCCTGTACCCACCACTACACCCATCACCCTGTGCACCCACCACTACACCCATCACCCTGTGCACCCACCCACTACACCCATCACCCTGTACCCACCACTACACCCATCACCCTGTGAACCCACCACTACACCCATCACCCTGTACCCATCACTACACCCATCACCCTGTGCACCCACCCACTACACCCATCACCCTGTACCCACCACTACACCCATCACCCTGTACCCACCACTACACCCATCACCCTGTACCCACCACTACACCCATCACCCTGTGAACCCACGACTACACCCATCACCCTGTACCCATCACTACACCCATCACCCACTACACCCATCACCCTGTACCCACCACTACACCCATCACCCTGTACCCACCACTACACCCATCACCCTGTGAACCCACCCACTACACCCATCACCCTGTACCCACCACACCCATCACCCTGTACCCAACACTACACCCATCACCCTGTACCCACCACTACACCCATCACCCTGTACCCACCACTACACCCATCACCCTGTGCACCCACCACTACATCCATCACCCTGTACCCACCACTACACCCATCACCCTGTACCCACCACTACACCCTGTGCACCCACCACTACACCCTATACCCACCACTACATCCATCACCCTGTACCCACCACTACACCCATCACCCTGTACCCACCACTACACCCATCACCCTGTGCACCCAGCACTACAACCATCACCCTGTGTACCCACCCACTACACCCTGTACCCACCACTACACCCATCACCCTGTACCCACCACTACACCCATCACCCACCCACTACACCCATCACCCTGTACCCACCACTACACCCATCACCCTGTACCCACCACTACACCCATCACCCTGTACCTACCACTACACCCATCACCCTGTACCCACCACTACACCCATCACCCACCCACTACACCCATCACCCTGTACCCACCACTACACCCATCACCCTGTACCCACCACTACACCCATCACCCTGTACCTACCACTACACCCATAACCTTGTACCCACTACTACACCCATCACCCTGTACCCACCACTACACCCATCACCCTGTGTACCCACCACTACACCCATCACCCTGTGCACCCACCACTACACCCATCACCCTGTGCACCCACCCACTACACCCATCACCCTGTACCCACCACTACACCCATCACCCTGTACCCACCACTACACCCATCACCCTGTGTACCCACCACTACACCCATCACCCTGTACCCACCACTACACCCATCACCCTGTGTACCCACCCACTACACCCATCACCCTGTACCCACCACACCCATCACCCTGTACCCACCACTACACCCATCACCCTGTACCCACCACTACACCCATCACCCTGTACCCACCACTACACCCATCACCCTGTGCACCCACCACTACATCCATCACCCTGTGCACCCACCCACTACACCCATCACCCTGTACCCACCACTACACCCTGTGCACCCACCACTACACCCTGTACCCACCACTACATCCATCACCCTGTACCCACCACTACACCCATCACCCTGTACCCACCACTACACCCATCACCCTGTGCACCCACCCACTACACCCATCACCCTGTACACCCACCCACTACACCCATCACCCTGTACCCACCACTACACCCATCACCCTGTACCCACCACTACACCCATCACCCTGTACCTACCACTACACCCATAACCCTGTACCCACCACTACACCCATCACCCTGTACCCACCACTACACCCTGTACCCACCACTACACCCATCACCCTGTGTACCCACCACTACACCCATCACCCTGTGCACCCACCCACTACACCCATCACTACACCCATCACCCTGTACCCACCACTACACCCACCACCCTGTACCCACCACTACACCCATCACCCTGTAGCCACCACTACACCCATCACCCTGTGTACCCACCACTACACCCATCACCCTGTGTACCCACCCACTACACCCTGTACCCACCACTACACCCATCACCCTGTACCCACCACTACACCCATCACCCTGTGCACCCACCCACTACACCCATCACCCTGTACCCATCACCCTGTACCCACCACTACACCCATCACCCTGTACCCACCACTACACCCATCACCCTGTACCCACCACTACACCCATCACCCTGTGCACCCACCACTACATCCATCACCCTGTGCACCCACCCACTACACCCTGTACCCACCACTACACCCATCGCCCTGTACCCACCACTACACCCATCACCCTGTACCCACCACTACACCCATCACCCTGTACCCACCACTACACCCATCACCCTGTACCCACCACTACACCCATCACCCTGTGCACCCACCACTACACCCATCACCCTGTGCACCCACCCACTACACCCATCACCCTGTACCCACCACTACACCCATCACCCTGTACCCACCACTACACCCATCACCCTGTGAACCCACCACTACACCCATCACCCTGTACCCATCACTACACCCATCACCCTGTGCACCCACCCACTACACCCATCACCCTGTACCCACCACTACACCCATCACCCTGTGAACCCACCACTACACCCATCACCCTGTACCCATCACTACACCCATCACCCTGTGCACCCACCCACTACACCCATCACCCTGTACCCACCACTACACCCATCACCCTGTACCCACCACTACACCCATCACCCTGTGAACCCACCCACTACACCCATCACCCTGTACCCACCACCCTGTACCCAACACTACACCCATCACCCTGTACCCACCACTACACCCATCACCCTGTACCCACCACTACACCCATCACCCTGTGCACCCACCACTACATCCATCACCCTGTGCACCCACCCACTACACCCTGTACCCACCACTACACCCATCACCCTGTACCCACCACTACACCCTGTGCACCCACCACTACACCCTATACCCACCACTACATCCATCACCCTGTACCCACCACTACACCCATCACCCTGTACCCACCACTACACCCATCACCCTGTGCACCCAGCACTACACCCATCACCCACCCACTACACCCATCACCCTGTACCCACCACTACACCCATCACCCTGTACCCACCACTACATCCATCACCCTGTACCTACCACTACACCCATAACCTTGTACCCACTACTACACCCATCACCCTGTACCCACCACTACACCCATCACCCTGTGTACCCACCACTACACCCATCACCCTGTGCACCCACCCACTACACCCATCACCCTGTGCACCCACCCACTACACCCATCACCCTGTACCCATCACTACACCCATCACCCTGTACCCACCACTACACCCATCACCCTGTACCCACCACTACACCCATCACCCTGTGTACCCACCACTACACCCATCACCCTGTACCCACCACTACACCCATCACCCTGTGTACCCACCCACTACACCCATCACCCTGTACCCACCACACCCATCACCCTGTACCCACCACTACACCCATCACCCTGTACCCACCACTACACCCATCACCCTGTGTACCCACCCACTACACCCATCACCCTGTACCCACCACTACACCCATCACCCTGTACCCACCACTACACCCATCACCCTGTACCCACCACTACACCCATCACCCTGTGCACCCACCCACTACACCCATCACCCTGTACACCCACCCACTACACCCATCACCCTGTACCCACCACTACACCCATCACCCTGTACCCACCACTACACCCATCACCCTGTACCTACCACTACACCCATAACCCTGTACCCACCACTACACCCATCACCCTGTACCCACCACTACACCCTGTACCCACCACTACACCCATCACCCTGTGTACCCACCACTACACCCATCACCCTGTGCACCCACCCACTACACCCATCACCCTGTACCCATCACTACACCCATCACCCTGTACCCACCACTACACCCACCACCCTGTACCCACCACTACACCCATCACCCTGTAGCCACCACTACACCCATCACCCTGTGTACCCACCCACTACACCCTGTACCCACCACTACACCCATCACCCTGTACCCACCACTACACCCATCACCCTGTGCACCCACCCACTACACCCACCCACTACACCCATCACCCTGTACCCATCACCCTGTACCCACCACTACACCTATCACCCTGTACCCACTACTACACCCATCACCCTGTACCCACCACTACACCCATCACCCTGTACCCACCACTACACCCATCACCCTGTGCACCCACCACTACATCCATCACCCTGTGCACCCACCCACTACACCCTGTACCCACCACTACACCCATCGCCCTGTACCCACCACTACACCCATCACCCTGTACCCACCACTACACCCATCACCCTGTGGAAACTTCCTTCGAGTTCAGCCGGCATTCCGCATGACCACCAAGCTTGGAGGCTCTTATATTGCAGAGTATCTCCATAGAGCCCAATTCAAATCTGATCTAGTCCCCGTTCCTTCAGCTCTACAGTGATCTCTGCATGTTTACATCTGCCCCCCTGCAGTGCAGCATTACCCAGATACAATGTCACTTATGTGCTATAAGACACAGCTGTCACTACAACATTGTGTTCCGATACAGCGGTTAACCCAGTAAAACATTTCCTAGTACTGTCTATATACAACCTCTGAGAAATGTGCAACCACAGATATGCGTCAGAGGTGTGGCGTATTACTGCCTGGTTCACTGTGCAAAGGGTGTATCATCTACACTCCCCTATTGGCTACAGGATCCCTCACCACACTGGCTCAGAGACAGCAGCCTTGCACCCGCACACAGTACAGGTGCTAGATCCCAGTCTGCACGTCCGCTGCTTCCTGTAGTGATGAATCTGTACTGAGAATGCACGGGACCAAGCTATGTCACCAGACGCTGATCATTCCGGGGGGCTGGAGAAGGCTTTACTGTGCAGAAGTGTCCTATTGTATGCCGATACCGTGCAGCGGTATCCTACTGTGTGCCGATACCGTGCTGCAGTGTCCTATTGTATGCCGATACCGTGCAGCGGTGTCCTACTGTGTGCCGATACCGTGCTGCAGTGTCCTATTGTGTGCCGATACCGTGCAGCGGTGTCCTACTGTGTGCCGATACCGTGAGGCGGTGTCCTACTGTGTGCCGATACCGTGCGGCAGTGTCCTGTGTGCCGATACTGTGCAGCAGTGTCCTATTGTATGCCAATAACGTGCGGCGGTTTCCTATTGTGTGCCGATACCGTGCTGCGGTATCCTACTGTGTGCCGATACTGTGCGGTGATACCGTGCGGCAGTGTCCTACTGTGTGGCGATACCGTACGGCGGTGTCCTACTGTGTGGCGATACTGTGCTGCGGTGTCCTACTGTGTGCCGATACTGTGCTGCGGTGTCCTACTGTGTGCCGATACTGTGTGGTGATACCGTGCGGCGGTGTCCTACTGTGTGCCGATACCGTGCTGCGGTGTCCTACTGTGTGCCGATACTGTGCGGTGATACCGTGCGGCGGTGTCCTACTGTGTGGCGATACCGTGCAGCGGTGTCCTATTGTGTGCCGATACGGTAGAGCAGTGTCTTATTGTTTACTGATACCATATGGCAGGTGCGGTAGTGTCCTACTGTATACTGATACCATGCGGTAGTGTCCTACTGTATACTGATACCGTGTGGCAGGTGCGGTAGTGTCCTATTGTATACTGATACCGTGTGGCAGGTGCGGTAGTGATACCATGCTGCGGTGTCCTATTGTGTGCCGATGCCGTGCGGCGGTCTCCTATTGTGTACTGATACGGTAGAGCAGTGTCTCATTGTTTACTGATACCATATGGCAGGTGCGGTAGTGTCCTACTGTATTCTGATACCATGCGGTAGTGTCCTACTGTATACCGATACCGTGTGGCAGGTGCGGTAGTGTCCTATTGTATACCGATACTGTACAGTAGTGTCTTATTGTTTACTGATATCGTGCGGTAGTGTCCTATTGTATACCGTATGGCAGGTGCGGTAGTGTCCTATTGTATACTGATACCGTGCAGCAGTGTTCTACTGTGTGCCGATACCTTGCGGTGGTGTCCTACTGTGTGCCGATACCGTGCGGCGGTGTCCTACTGTGTGCCGATTTGGTAGAGCAGTGTCTTATTGTTTACTGATACCATGTGGCAGGTGCGGTAGTGTCCTATTGTATACTGATACCATAACAATAGTGTCTTATTATTTACTGATATCGTGTGGCAGGTGCGGTAGTGTCCTATTATATACTGATACTGTGCGGTAGTGTCCTATTGTATACTGATACCATGTGGCAGGTGCGGTAGTGTCCTATTGTATACTGATACAGTGCGGTAGTGTCCTATTGTATACTGATACCGTGTGGCAGGTGCGGTAGTGATACCATGCTGCGGTGTCCTATTGTGTGCCGATGCCGTGCGGCGGTGTCCTATTGTGTGCCGATACAGTAGAGCAGTGTCTTATTGTTTACTGATACCATATGGCAGGTGCGGTAGTGTCCTACTGTATACTGATACCATGCGGTAGTGTCCTACTGTATACCGATACCGTGTGGCAGGTGCGGTAGTGTCCTATTGTATACCGATACTGTACAGCAGTGTCTTATTGTTTACTGATATCGTGCGGTAGTGTCCTATTGTATACCGTATGGCAGGTGCGGTAGTGTCCTATTGTATACTGATACCGTGCGGCAGTGTTCTACTGTGTGCCGATACCTTACGGTGGTGTCCTACTGTGTGCCGATACCGTGCGGCGGTGTCCTACTGTGTGCCGATACGGTAGAGCAGTGTCTTATTGTTTACTGATACCATGTGGCAGGTGCGGTAGTGTCCTATTGTATACTGATACCATACAATAGTGTCTTATTATTTACTGATATCGTGTGGCAGGTGCGGTAGTGTCCTATTATATACTGATACTGTGCGGTAGTGTCCTATTGTATACTGATACCATGTGGCAGGTGCGGTAGTGTCCTATTGTATACTGATACCGTGCGGCAGTGTTCTACTGTGTGCCGATACCTTGCGGTGGTGTCCTACTGTGTGCCGATACCGTGCGGCGGTGTCCTACTGTGTGCCGATACGGTAGAGCAGTGTCTTATTGTTTACTGATACCATGTGGCAGGTGCGGTAGTGTCCTATTGTATACTGATAACATACAATAGTGTCTTATTATTTACTGATATCATGTGGCAGGTGCGGTAGTGTCCTATTATATACTGATACAGTGCGGTAGTGTCCTATTGTATACTGATACCATGTGGCAGGTGCGGTAGTGTCCTATTGTATACTGATACCGTGCGGTAGTGTCCTATTGTATACTGATACCGTGTGGCAGGTGCGGTAGTGATACCATGCTGCGGTGTCCTATTGTGTGCCGATGCCGTGCGGCGGTGTCCTATTGTGTGCCGATACGGTAGAGCAGTGTCTTATTGTTTACTGATACCATGTGGCAAGTGCGCTAGTGTCCTATTGCATACTGATACTGTGCGGTAGTGTCCTATTGTATACCGATACCGTACAACAGTGTCTTATTGTATACTGATACCGTGTGGCAGGTGCGGTAGTGTCCTACTGTATACTGATACAGTGTGGCATGTGCGGTACTGATACCGTGCGGTAGTGTCCTACTGTATACCGATACCGTGTGGCAGGTGTGGTAGTGTTCTGTGTATATGGATACCGTGCAGCAGTGTATTTTTGTATATCGATACCGTGTGGTAGGTGCGGTAGTGTCCTGTGTATATTGATACCTGCAGCAGTGTGTTTTTGTTTACGGATAACGTGTGGCAGGTGTGGTAGTGTCCTGTGTATATTGATACCGTGCAGCAGTGTATTTTTGTATACCGTGTGGCAGGTGCGGTAGTGTCCTGTGTATATTGATACCTGCAGCAGTGTGTTTTTGTTTACTGATACCGTGTGGCTGGTGTGGTAGTGTCCTGTGTATATTGATACCGTGCAGCAGTGTATTTTTGTATACCGATACCGTGTGGCAAAAACGGGCTAAGTGATTAAGTGCGCACGACACAAAAGCAGCCAGTGAAACAGTTTTAGGGTGTCATTCAACGACCACCAGATATAAACATACGAGTAAACAAGGGGTAAAAACTGTTAAAAGTGGCGCTGATGTTGTTCCCAAATGAATGTCTGTGTTTATATAAAACACCAAAAAGTCACACAAATGAAAGTCACGGGATTGTCACCAAAAAAGTTTCCACAGATGGTAGACTCCTCAAAAGGTCAAATCCTCCAATAGCAAGGTCCTCCCAAGTTATATGAAATGACACAGAAGCAAAAAATAGTGCATAACTTTTGAGACATAAGATTTAATAAAGATGTGCACTTACAATTTTGCAGAATTAAAAGGCATATAGATAAAATGCTCAGGGCAAGGCTGGAGTGCGACAAAGATGGTCCAAGTAACAGAATTCCACCAGGTCCGGAAGCTGGGGTAAGCTGGAAACTTGTATAGCAGCACAAACAGCGTCCGTGAGGTATTTAAATCAGGCAAAACACGCCAAATGCATTTCGGACACTAGGTCCTTCCTCAGTAGCGTCTACTGAGGAAGGACCTAGTGTCCGAAATGCATTTGGCGTGTTTTGCCTGATTTAAATACCTCACGGACGCTGTTTGTGCTGCTATACAAGTTTCCAGCTTACCCCAGCTTCCGGACCTGGTGGAATTCTGTTACTTGGACCATCTTTGTCGCACTCCAGCCTTGCCCTGAGCATTTTATCTATATGCCTTTTAATTCTGCAAAATTGTAAGTGCACATCTTTATTAAATCTTATGTCTCAAAAGTTATGCACTATTTTTTGCTTCTGTGTCATTTCATATAACTTGGGAGGACCTTGCTATTGGAGGATTTGACCTTTTGAGGAGTCTACCATCTGTGGAAACTTTTTTGGTGACAATCCCGTGACTTTCATTTGTGTGACTTTTTGGTGTTTTATATAAACACAGACATTCATTTGGGAACAACATCAGCGCCACTTTTAACAGTTTTTACCCCTTGTTTACTCATACCGATACCGTGTGGCAGGGACACCTGCTCCTCCAATCACTTAACACCAGACACAAGATGGACACAGAGATTTATTGGTAATACTCTGATCTCCTGTGTACTGAGGGATAGGAGAGGTGTCATCATCTACGCAGTGCTGAGTAGCAGTCAGGTATTATAGCTCCTGCGCATCTACCAGGCACGTCCCCTGGAAACCGTCCCAAGTGGGAGATGGGATTCTGGAGATATAGGGCATCGGGTGACAGCTTATTACCACACCGGCCGGCAATGTCACACGTATGATCCCGGTATCAGGTTGTGTCGCACATGTCAGTCCTCAGAGCCAGCTCTAGCGTCAGGAAGGCCGCACTGAGGATGCAGTTTGAGGTGATTTCTGCTGAAAAGGGTAAAATCCTTGAATCACTGAGAAAACGCAGGAGGCCGTCAGTCCCCAGTGTCAGGCTGCCCAGCACCCAGTACTTGTTCCCAGTGAAGAGGGAGATGACCAGGATGCTTAGCGTGGTCCCGGCCTTGGTGAAATAAGGGGCCACTCTCTTAGCTTCATGAGTCAGGTACCCAGAGGTGGAGGCCAGAAGAAGGGCGGAGATCAGAACCAAGTTGGCTGTGGACCGGTCACCACTCAGCCAGAAGAAGGAGAAGACCACAAGCGTCAGGCCGATAACGCTGGCAATCCATGTGCTGGTATAAAGCGCCTCCGTGTGGCTGGGAAACAGGAGACACATAGCAAAAGAGGCCAGACCATGGAGCAGGAAGCCAGCCGACGCCGCTCTGTGCACCTGCGGAAACAGACAACATTACAGTCATACCCAATATCTGAGCGCACAGTGACGCCCCAACAGAGACCCTGACGCCGCTCTGTGCACCTGCGGGAACAGACAACATTACAGTCATACCCCCATATCTGAGCGCACAGTGACGCCCCAACAGAGACCGTGACGCCGCTCTGTGCACCTGCGGGAACAGACAACATTACAGCCATACCCCAATATCCGAGCGCACAGTGACGCCCCAACAGAGACCGTGACGCCGCTCTGTGCACCTGTGGAAAGAGACAACATTACAGTCATACCCCAATATCCGAGCGCCCAGTGACACCCCAACAGAGACCCTGACGCCGCTCTGTGCACCTGCGGAAACAGACAACATTACAGCCATACCCCAATATCCGAGCGCACAGTGACGCCCCAACAGAGACCGTGACGCCGCTCTGTGCACCTGCGGAAACAGACAACATTACAGTCATACCCCCATATCTGAGCGCACAGTGACACCCCAACAGAGACCCTGACGCCGCTCTGTGCACCTGCGGAAACAGACAACATTACAGCCATACCCCAATATCCGAGCGCACAGTGCCGCCCCAACAGAGACCGTGACGCCGCTCTGTGCACCTGCGGAAACAGACAACATTACAGCCGTACCCAATATCCGAGCGCACAGTGACGCCCCAACAGAGACCGTGACGCCGCTCTGTGCACCTGCGGGAACAGACAACATTACAGTCATACCCCAATATCTGAGAGCACAGTGACACCCCAACAGAGACCCTGACGCCGCTCTGTGCACCTGCGGAAACAGACAACATTACAGCCATACCCCAATATCCGAGCGCACAGTGACGCCCCAACAGAGACCGTGACGCCGCTCTGTGCACCTGCGGAAACAGACAACATTACAGTCATACCCCCATATCTGAGCGCACAGTGACGCCCCAACAGAGACCCTGACGCCGCTCTGTGCACCTGCGGGAACAGACAACATTACAGCCATACCCCAATATCCGAGCGCACAGTGACGCCTAACAGAGACCCTGACGCCGCTCTGTGCACCTGCGGAAACAGACAACATTACAGTCATACCCCCATATCCGAGCGCACAGTGACGCCCCAACAGAGACCGTGACGCCGCTCTGTGCACCTGCGGAAACAGACAACATTACAGCCATACCCCAATATCCGAGCGCACAGTGACGCCCAACAGAGACCGTGACGCTGCTCTGTGCACCTGCGGAAACAGACAACATTACAGCCATACCCCAATATCCGAGCGCACAGTGACGCCCCAACAGAGACCCTGACGCCGCTCTGTGCACCTGCGGGAACAGACAACATTACAGTCATACCCCAATATCTGAGAGCACAGTGACACCCCAACAGAGACCGTGACGCCGCTCTGTGCACCTGCGGGAACAGACAACATTACAGCCATACCCCAATATCCGAGCGCACAGTGACACCCCAACAGAGACCGTGATGCCGCTCTGTGCACCTGCGGGAACAGACAACATTACAGTCATACCCCAATATCTGAGCGCCCAGTGACACCCCAACAGAGACCCTGACGCCGCTCTGTGCACCTGCGGGAACAGACAACATTACAGCCATACCCCAATATCCGAGCGCACAGTGACGCCCCAACAGAGACCGTGACGCCGCTCTGTGCACCTGCGGGAACAGACAACATTACAGCCATACCGCAATATCCGAGCGCACAGTGACACCCCAACAGAGACCCTGACGCCGCTCTGTGCACCTGTGGGAACAGACAACATTACAGTCATACCCCAATATCCGAGCGCCCAGTGACACCCCAACAGAGACCGTGATGCCGCTCTGTGCACCTGCGGGAACAGACAACATTACAGCCATACCCCAATATCCGAGCGCACAGTGACACCCCAACAGAGACCGTGACGCCGCTCTGTGCACCTGCGGAAACAGACAACATTACAGTCATACCCAATATCTGAGCGCACAGTGACACCCCAACAGAGACCGTGACGCCGCTCTGTGCACCTGCGGAAACAGACAACATTACAGCCATACCCCAATATCCGAGCGCACAGTGACGCCCAACAGAGACCGTGACGCTGCTCTGTGCACCTGCGGAAACAGACAACATTACAGCCATACCCCAATATCCGAGCACACAGTGACGCCCCAACAGAGACCGTGACGCCGCTCTGTGCACCTGCGGGAACAGACAACATTACAGTCATACCCAATATCTGAGCGCACAGTGACACCGCAACAGAGACCGTGACGCCGCTCTGTGCACCTGCGGAAACAGACAACATTATAGCCATACCCCAATATCCGAGCGCACAGTGACGCCCCAACAGAGACCCTGACGCCGCTCTGTGCACCTGCGGGAACAGACAACATTACAGTCATACCCCAATATCTGAGAGCACAGTGACACCCCAACAGAGACAGTGACGCCGCTCTGTGCACCTGCGGGAACAGACAACATTACAGCCATACCCCAATATCCGAGCGCACAGTGACACCCCAACAGAGACCGTGACGCCGCTCTGTGCACCTGCGGGAACAGACAACATTACAGCCATACCCCAATATCCGAGCGCACAGTGACACCCCAACAGAGACCGTGACGCCGCTCTGTGCACCTGCGGAAACAGACAACATTACAGTCATACCCCAATATCCGAGCGCACAGTGACGCCCAACAGAGACCGTGACGCCGCTCTGTGCACCTGCGGAAACAGACAACATTACAGTCATACCCAATATCCGAGCGCACAGTGACACCCCAACAGAGACCGTGACGCCGCTCTGTGCACCTGCGGAAACAGACAACATTACAGCCATACCCCAATATCTGAGTGCACAGTGACGCCCCAACAGACACCGTGACGCTGCTCTGAGCGCCTGCGGGAACAGACAACATTACAGTCATACCCCCATATCTGAGCGCACAGTGACGCCCCAACAGAGACCCCGACGCCGCTCTGTGCACCTGCGGAAACAGACAACATTACAGTCATACCCCAATATCTGAGCGCACAGTGACGCCCCAACAGAGACCGTGACGCCGCTCTGTGCACCTGCGGAAACAGACAACATTACAGTCATACCCCAATATCTGAGCGCACAGTGACGCCCCAACAGAGACCCCGACGCCGCTCTGTGCACCTGCGGAAACAGACAACATTACAGTCATACCCAATATCTGAGCGCACAGTGACGCCCCAACAGAGACCCTGACGCCGCACTGTGCACCTGCGGGAACAGACAACATTACAGTCATACCCAATATCTGAGTGCACAGTGACGCCCCAACAGAGACCGTGACGCCGCTCTGTGCACCTGCGGGAACAGACAACATTACAGCCATACCCCAATATCTGAGTGCACAGTGACACCCCAACATAGACCGTGACGCCGCTCTGTGCACCTGCGGAAACAGACAACATTACAGCCATACCCAATATCTGAGCGCACAGTGACACCCCAACAGAGACCCTGACGCCGCTCTGTGCACCTGCGGAAACAGACAACATTACAGTCATACCCCAATATCTGAGCGCACAGTGACGCCCCAACAGAGACCCTGACGCCGCTCTGTGCACCTGCGGAAACAGACAACATTACAGTCATACCCCAATATCTGAGCGCACAGTGACGCCCCAACAGAGACCGTGACGCCGCTCTGTGCACCTGCGGGAACAGACAACATTACAGTCATACCCCCATATCCGAGCGCACAGTGACGCCCAACAGAGACCCTGACGCCGCTCTGTGCACCTGCGGAAACAGACAACATTACAGTCATACCCCCATATCCGAGCGCACAGTGACGCCCAACAGAGACCCTGACGCCGCTCTGTGCACCTGCGAAAACAGACAACATTACAGTCATACCCCCATATCTGAGCGCACAGTGACACCCCAACAGAGACCGTGACGCCGCTCTGTGCACCTGCGGAAACAGACAACATTACAGCCATACCCCAATATCTGAGCGCACAGTGACGCCCCAACAGAGACCGTGACGCCACTCTGTGCACCTGCGGAAACAGACAACATTACAGCCATACCCCAATACCCGAGCACACAGTGACGCCCCAACAGAGACCGTGACGCCGCTCTGTGCACCTGCGGGAACAGACAACATTACAGCCATACCTCAATATCCGAGCGCACAGTGACGCCCAACAGAGACCCTGACGCCGCTCTGTGCACCTGCGGAAACAGACAACATTACAGCCATACCCCAATATCCGAGCGCACAGTGACACCCCAACAGAGACCGTGACGCCGCTCTGTGCACCTGCGGGAACAGACAACATTACAGCCGTACCCAATATCCGAGCGCACAGTGACGCCCCAACAGAGACCGTGACGCCGCTCTGTGCACCTGCGGGAACAGACAACATTACAGCCATACCCCAATACCCGAGCACACAGTGACGCCCCAACAGAGACCGTGACGCCGCTCTGTGCACCTGCGGGAACAGACAACATTACAGCCATACCCCAATATCCGAGCGCACAGTGACACCCCAACAGAGACCGTGACGCCGGTCTGTGCACCTGCGGAAACAGACAACATTACAGCCGTACCCCAATATCTGAGCGCACAGTGACACCCCAACAGAGACCGTGACGCCGCTCTGTGCACCTGCGGGAACAGACAACATTACAGCCATACCTCAATATCCGAGCGCACAGTGACGCCCCAACAGAGACAGTGACGCCGCTCTGTGCACCTGCGGGAACAGACAACATTACAGCCATACCCCAATATCTGAGCGCACAGTGACGCCCCAACAGAGACCGTGACGCCGCTCTGTGCACCTGCGGGAACAGACAACATTACAGTCATACCCAATATCTGAGCGCACAGTGACGCCCCAACAGAGACCGTGACGCCGGTCTGTGCACCTGCGGGAACAGACAACATTACAGCCATACCCCAATATCTGAGTGCACAGTGACACCCCAACAGAGACCGTGACGCCGCTCTGTGCACCTGCGGGAACAGACAACATTACAGCCATACCCCAATATCTGAGCGCACAGTGACACCCCAACAGAGACCCTGACACCGCTCTGTGCACCTGCGGAAACAGACAACATTACAGTCATACCCCCATATCCGAGCGCACAGTGACGCCCAACAGAGACCCTGACGCCGCTCTGTGCACCTGCGGAAACAGACAACATTACAGTCATACCCCCATATCCGAGCGCACAGTGACACCCCAACAGAGACCGTGACGCCGGTCTGTGCACCTGCGGAAACAGACAACATTACAGCCGTACCCCAATATCTGAGCGCACAGTGACACCCCAACAGAGACCGTGACGCCGCTCTGTGCACCTGCGGGAACAGACAACATTACAGCCATACCTCAATATCCGAGCGCACAGTGACGCCCCAACAGAGACAGTGACGCCGCTCTGTGCACCTGCGGGAACAGACAACATTACAGCCATACCCCAATATCTGAGCGCACAGTGACGCCCCAACAGAGACCGTGACGCCGCTCTGTGCACCTGCGGGAACAGACAACATTACAGTCATACCCAATATCGGAGCGCACAGTGACACCCCAACAGAGACCGTGACGCCGCTCTGTGCACCTGCGGGAACAGACAACATTACAGCCATACCCCAATATCTGAGTGCACAGTGACACCCCAACAGAGACCGTGACGCCGCTCTGTGCACCTGCGGGAACAGACAACATTACAGCCATACCCCAATATCTGAGTGCACAGTGACACCCCAACAGAGACCGTGACGCCGCTCTGTGCACCTGCGGGAACAGACAACATTACAGCCATACCCCAATATCTGAGCGCACAGTGACACCCCAACAGAGACCCTGACACCGCTCTGTGCACCTGCGGAAACAGACAACATTACAGTCATACCCCCATATCCGAGCGCACAGTGACGCCCAACAGAGACCCTGACGCCGCTATGTGCACCTGCGGAAACAGACAACATTACAGTCATACCCCCATATCCGAGCGCACAGTGACGCCCAACAGAGACCGTGACGCCGCTCTGTGCACCTGCGGAAACAGACAACATTACAGTCATACCCCAATATCCGAGCGCACAGTGACACCCCAACAGAGACCGTGACGCCGCTCTGTGCACCTGCGGGAACAGACAACATTACAGCCGTACCCAATATCCGAGCGCACACTGACACCCCAACAGAGACCGTGACGCCGCTCTGTGCACCTGCGGGAACAGACAACATTACAGCCGTACCCCAATATCTGAGCGCACAGTGACGCCCCAACAGAGACCGTGACGCCGCTCTGTGCACCTGCGGGAACAGACAACATTACAGCCATACCTCAATATCCGAGCGCACAGTGACGCCCCAACAGAGACCGTGACGCCGCTCTGTGCACCTGCGGGAACAGACAACATTACAGCCATACCCCAATATCTGAGTGCACAGTGACGCCCCAACAGAGACCGTGACGCCGCTCTGTGCACCTGCGGAAACAGACAACATTACAGCCATACCCCAATATCTGAGCGCACAGTGACACCCCAACAGAGACCGTGACGCCGCTCTGTGCACCTGCGGGAACAGACAACATTACAGCCATACCCCAATATCTGAGCGCACAGTGACGCCCCAACAGAGACCGTGACGCCGCTCTGTGCACCTGCGGGAACAGACAACATTACAGCCATACCCCAATATCTGAGTGCACAGTGACACCCCAACAGAGACCGTGACGCCGCTCTGTGCACCTGCGGGAACAGACAACATTACAGCCATACCCCAATATCTGAGCGCCCAGTGACACCCCAACAGAGACCGTGACGCCGCTCTGTGCACCTGCGGGAACAGACTACATTACAGCCGTACCCCAATATCCGAGTGCACAGTGACGCCCCAACAGAGACCGTGACGCCGCTCTGTGCACCTGCGGGAACAGACAACATTACAGCCATACCCCAATATCTGAGCGCACAGTGACACCCCAACAGAGACCCTGACGCCGCTCTGTGCACCTGCGGGAACAGACAACATTACAGCCATACCCCAATATCTGAGCGCACAGTGACGCCCCAACAGAGACCGTGACGCCGCTCTGTGCACCTGCGGGAACAGACAACATTACAGCCGTACCCCAATATCTGAGCGCACAGTGACGCCCCAACAGAGACCGTGACGCCGCTCTGTGCACCTGCGGGAACAGACAACATTACAGCCATACCCCAATATCTGAGTGCACAGTGATGCCCCAACAGAGACCGTGACGCCGCTCTGTGCACCTGCGGAAACAGACAACATTACAGCCATACCCCAATATCTGAGCGCACAGTGACACCCCAACAGAGACCGTGACGCCGCTCTGTGCACCTGCGGGAACAGACAACATTACAGCCATACCCCAATATCTGAGCGCACAGTGACGCCCCAACAGAGACCGTGACGCCGCTCTGTGCACCTGCGGGAACAGACAATGTGTACAGGCGGGGGGATGACGGTGTCTGAGGGGGTGACGACGTCTGGTTCATCAGTACGTGGAAGGGACGACACCCCATTAGCAACACACAGAACATCAGGGTCTGAGCACCCATGGAAGCCGCTACCCGATAGGAGACTACTAACCTCCGAGGGTCAGCATATGCCCCTCCCCCCACATCTCAGACAACACAGAAGGGTTTCCCAACTCCAGTCCTCAGCGACACCTAACATGGCATGTTTTCCAGTTCTCCTATTTGGTGCATTGTTGTGGAATGGTCGGAGTTACGTGCAGACTGCGCAAACTGGGATATCATCCAATGGATTTGCAGCTGGACACTAACTGGCCATTCGCAGACTTGCAGGGGGCGGGATTACACTGTATGGGCGGAGACTATCTGATCACACAGCAGCTATCAGCTCTGAATCAGGCCCCGTGTGAGACGCTGCGATGGTTTGTGGTGGGTAAATCCCAGTATTCATTGCAGAGATGGCTCCGAGCAGAGCGAGTTCCTGGTGGTCCTGCATGTGTGTGCTGTGCCTATGGGAGGCTCGGCTACAGACCGGGGGGCACTGGGGAGAGACACACAGGGTACTACTGCCCAGCCATGGCACTGACAGGGCGGCTCCAGGAGGAACAGGGCGAGGGACCGCGTACACAGGGCACTGGGGAGAGACACGGGGTATTACTGCCCAGCCATGGCACTGACAGGGCGGCTCCTGGAGGAACAGGGCGAGGGACCACACACACAGGGCACTGGGGAGAGATACGGGGTATTACTGCCCAGCCATGGCACTGACAGGGCGGCTCCTGGAGGAACAGGGCGAGGGACCACACACACACACAGGGCACTGGGGAGAGACACGGGGTATTACTGCCCAGCCATGGCACTGACAGGGCGGCTCCTGGAGGAACAGGGCGAGGGACCACACACACACACAGGGCACTGGGGAGAGACACAGGGTATTACTGCCCAGCCATGGCACTGACAGGGCGGCTCCTGGAGGAACAGGGCGAGGGACCACACACACACACAGGGCACTGGGGAGAGACACGGGGTATTACTGCCCAGCCATGGCACTGACAGGGCGGCTCCTGGAGGAACAGGGCGAGGGACCACACACAGGGCACTGGGGAGAGACACAGGGTATTATTGCCCAGCCATGGCACTGACAGGGCAGCTCCTGGAGGAACTGGGCGAGGGACCACACACACACACAGGGCACTGGGGAGAGACACGGGGTATTACTGCCCAGCCATGGCACTGACAGGGCGGCTCCTGGAGTAACAGGGTGAGGAACCACACACACAGGGCACTTGGGAGGGACACAGGGTATTACTGACCAGCCATGGCACTGACAGGGCGGCTCCTGGAGGAACAGGGCGAGGGACCACACACACACACAGGGCACTGGGGAGAGACACGGGGTATTACTGCCCAGCCATGGCACTGACAGGGCGGCTCCTGGAGGAACAGGGCGAGGGACCACACACACACAGGGCACTGGGGAGAGACACAGGGTATTACTGCCCAGCCATGGCACTGACAGGGCGGCTCCTGGAGGAACAGGGCGAGGGACCACACACACAGGGCACTGGGGAGAGACACGGGGTATTACTGCCCAGCCATGGCACTGACAGGGCGGCTCCTGGAGGAACAGGGCGAGGGACCACACACACACAGGGCACTGGGGAGAGACACGGGGTATTACTGCCCAGCCATGGCACTGACAGGGCGGCTCCTGGAGGAACAGGGCGAGGGACCACACACACAGGGCACTGGGGAGAGATACGGGGTATTACTGCCCAGCCATGGCACTGACAGGGCGGCTCCTGGAGGAACAGGGCGAGGGACCACACACACAGGGCACTGGGGAGAGATACGGGGTATTACTGTCCAGCCATGGCACTGACAGGGCGGCTCCTGGAGGAACAGGGCGAGGGACCACACACACACAAAGGGCATTGGGGAGAGACACGGGGTATTACTGCCCAGCCATGGCACTGACAGGGCGGCTCCTGGAGGAACAGGGCGAGGGACCACACACACAGGGCACTGGGGAGAGACACAGGGTATTACTGCCCAGCCATGGCACTGACAGGGTGGCTCCTGGAGGAACAGGGCGAGGGACCACACACACAGGGCACTGGGGAGAGACACAGGGTATTACTGCCCAGCCATGGCACTGACAGGGCAGCTCCTGGAGAAACAGGGCGAGGGACCACACACACAGGGCACTGGGGAGAGACACGGGGTATTACTGCCCAGCCATGGCACTGAGAGGGCGGCTCCTGGAGGAACAGGGCGAGGGACCACACACACACAGGGCACTGGGGAGAGACACGGGGTATTACTGCCCAGCCATGGCACTGACAGGGCGGCTCCTGGAGGAACAGGGTGAGGGACCACACACACACAGGGCACTGGGGAGAGACACGGGGTACTACTGCCCAGCCATGGCACTGACAGGGCGGCTCCTGGAGGAACAGGGCGAGGGACCACACACACAGGGCACTGGGGAGAGACACAGGGTATTACTGCCCAGCCATGGCACTGACAGGGCGGCTCCTGGAGGAACAGGGCGAGGGACCACACACACACACACAGGGCACTGGGGAGAGACACAGGGTATTACTGCCCAGCCATGGCACTGACAGGGCGGCTCCTGGAGGAACAGGGCGAGGGACCACACACACAGGGCACTGGGGAGAGATACGGGGTATTACTGCCCAGCCATGGCACTGACAGGGCGGCTCCTGGAGGAACAGGGCGAGGGACCACACACACAGGGCACTGGGGAGAGATACGGGGTATTACTGCCCAGCCATGGCACTGACAGGGCGGCTCCTGGAGGAACAGGGCGAGGGACCGCACACACAGGGCATTTGGGAGGGACACACAGGGTATTACTGCCCAGTCATGGCACTGACAGGGCGGCTCCTGGAGGAACAGGGCGAGGGACCACACACACACACACACACAGGGCACTGGGGAGACACACAGGGTATTACTGCCCAGCCATGGCACTGACAGGGCGGCTCCTGGAGGAAATGGCCAAGGGACCGTGCACACAGGGGGCTGGGGAGAGACACAGGGTATTACTGCCCAGCCATGGCACTGACAGGGCGGCTCCTGGAGGAACAGGGCGAGGGACCACACACACACAGGGAACTGGGGAGAGACACAGGGTATTACTGCCCAGCCATGGCACTGACAGGGTGGCTCCTGGAGGAACAGGGCGAGGGACCACACACACACACACAGGGCACTGGGGAGAGACACGGGGTATTACTGCCCAGCCATGGCACTGACAGGGCGGCTCCTGGAGGAACAGGGCGAGGGACCACACACACCGGGCACTGGGGAGAGACACAGGGTATTACTGCCCAGCCATGGCACTGACAGGGTGGTTCCTGGAGGAACAGGGCGAGGGACCACACACACACGGGGCACTGGGGAGAGACACAGGGTATTACTGCCCAGCCATGGCACTGACAGGGCGGCTCCTGGAGGAACAGGGCGAGGGACCACACACACAGGGCACTGGGGAGAGACACAGGGTATTACTGCCCAGCCATGGCACTGACAGGGCGGCTCCTGGAGGAACAGGACGAGGGACCGCACACACAGGGCACTGGGGAGAGACACAGGGTATTACTGCCCAGCCATGGCACTGACAGGGCGGCTCCTGGAGGAACAGGACGAGGGACCGCGCACACAGGGCACTGGGAAGAGACACAGGGTATTACTGCCCAGCCATGGTACTGACAGGGCGGCTCCTGGAGGAACAGGGTGAGGGACCACACACACAGGGCACTGGGGAGAGACACGGGGTACTACTGCCCAGCCATGGCACTGACAGGGCGGCTCCTGGAGGAACAGGGCGACGGACCACACACACAGGGCACTGGGGAGAGACACAGGGTATTACTGCCCAGCCATGGCACTGACAGGGCGGCTCCTGGAGGAACAGGGCGAGGGACCACACACACAGGGCACTGGGGAGAGACACAGGGTATTACTGCCCAGCCATGGCACTGACAGGGCGGCTCCTGGAGGAACAGGACGAGGGACCGCGCACACAGGGCACTGGGAAGAGACACAGGGTATTACTGCCCAGCCATGGTACTGACAGGGCGGCTCCTGGAGGAACAGGGTGAGGGACCACACACACAGGGCACTGGGGAGAGATACGGGGTATTACTGCCCAGCCATGGCACTGACAGGGCGGCTCCTGGAGGAACAGGGCGAGGGACCGCACACACAGGGCATTTGGGAGGGACACACAGGGTATTACTGCCCAGTCATGGCACTGACAGGGCGGCTCCTGGAGGAAAAGGCCAAGGGACCGTGCACACAGGGGGCTGGGGAGAGACACAGGGTATTACTGCTCAGCCATGGCGGCTCCTGGAGGAACAGGGCGAGGGACCACACACACAGGGAACTGGGGAGAGACACAGGGTATTACTGCCCAGCCATGGCACTGACAGGGCGGATCCTGGAGGAACAGGGCGAGGGACCACACACACACAGGGCACTGGGGAGAGACACACGGGGTACTACTGCCCAGCCATGGCACTGACAGGGCGGCTCCTGGAGGAACAGGGCGAGGGACCACACACACACAGGGCACTGGGGAGAGACACGGGGTATTACTGCCCAGCCATGGCACTGACAGGGCGGCTCCTGGAGGAACAGGGCGAGGGACCACACACACACACAGGGCACTGGGAAGAGACACGGGTTACTACTGCCCAGCCATGGCACTGACAGGGCGGCTCCTGGAGGAACAGGGCAAGGGACCACACACACAGGGCGCTGGGGAGAGACACGGGGTACTACTGCCCAGCCATGGCACTGACAGGGCGGCTCCTGGAGGAACAGGACGAGGGACCGCGCACACAGGGCACTGGGAAGAGACACAGGGTATTACTGCCCAGCCATGGCACTGACAGGGTGGTTCCTGGAGGAACAGGGTGAGGGACCACACACACACGGGGCACTGGGGAGAGACACAGGGTATTACTGCCCAGCCATGGCACTGACAGGGCGGCTCCTGGAGGAACTGGGTGAGGGACCACACACACACACAGGGCACTGGGAAGAGACACGGGGTACTACTGCCCAGCCATGGCACTGACAGGGCGGCTCCTGGAGGAACAGGGCGAGGGACCACACACACAGGGCACTGGGGAGAGACACAGGGTATTACTGCCCAGCCATGGCACTGACAGGGCGGCTCCTGGAGGAACAGGGCGAGGGACCACACACACAGGGCACTGGGGAGAGACACAGGGTATTACTGCCCAGCCATGGCACTGACAGGGCGGCTCCTGGAGGAACAGGGCGAGGGACCGCGCACACAGGGCACTGGGAAGAGACACAGGGTATTACTGCCCAGCCATGGTACTGACAGGGCGGCTCCTGGAGGAACAGGGTGAGGGACCACACACACACAGGGCACTGGGGAGAGATACGGGGTATTACTGCCCAGCCATGGCACTGACAGGGCGGCTCCTGGAGGAACAGGGCGAGGGACCGCACACACAGGGCATTTGGGAGGGACACACAGGGTATTACTGCCCAGTCATGGCACTGACAGGGCGGCTCCTGGAGGAACAGGGCGAGGGACCACACACACAGGGCATTGGGGAGAGACACAGGGTATTACTGCCCAGCCATGGCACTGACAGGGTGGTTCCTGGAGTAACAGGGCGAGGGACCACACACACGGGGCACTGGGGAGAGACACGGGGTATTACTGCCCAGCCATGGCACTGACAGGGCGGCTCCTGGAGGAACAGGGCGAGGGACCACACACACAGGGCATTGGGGAGAGACACGGGGTATTACTGCCCAGCCATGGCACTGACAGGGCGGCTCCTGGAGGAACAGGGCGAGGGACCACACACACAGGGCACTGGGAAGAGACACAGGGTATTACTGCCCAGCCATGGCACTGACAGGGCGGCTCCTGGAGGAACAGGGCGAGGGACCGCGCACACAGGGCACTGGGGAGAGACACAGGGTATTACTGCCCAGCCATGGCACTGACAGGGCGGCTCCTGGAGGAACAGGGCGAGGGACCACACACACACAGGGCACTGGGGAGAGACACGGGGTATTACTGCCCAGCCATGGCACTGACAGGGCGGCTCCTGGAGGAACAGGGCGAGGGACCACACACACCGGGCACTGGGGAGAGACACGGGGTATTACTGCCCAGCCATGGCACTGACAGGGCGGCTCCTGGAGGAACAGGGCGAGGGACCACACACACAGGGCACTGGGAAGAGACACAGGGTATTACTGCCCAGCCATGGCACTGACAGGGCGGCTCCTGGAGGAACAGGGTGAGGGACCACACACACAGGGCACTGGGAAGAGACACAGGGTATTACTGCCCAGCCATGGCACTGACAGGGCGGCTCCTGGAGGAACAGGGTGAGGGACCACACACACACAGGGCACTGGGGAGAGACACAGGGTATTACTGCCCAGCCATGGCACTGAAAGGGCGGCTCCTGGAGGAATAGGGCGAGGGACCACACACACAGGGCACTGGGAAGAGACACAGGGTATTACTGCCCAGCCATGGCACTGACAGGGCGGCTCCTGGAGGAACAGGGCGAGGGACCACACACACGGGGCACTGGGGAGAGACACAGGGTATTACTGCCCAGCCATGGCACTGACAGGGCGGCTCCTGGAGGAACAGGGCGAGGGACCACACACACGGGGCACTGGGGAGAGACACGGGGTATTACTGCCCAGCCATGGCACTGACAGGGTGGTTCCTGGAGGAACAGGGCGAGGGACCACACACACAGGGCACTGGGGAGGGACACACGGGGTATTACTGCCCAGCCATGGCACTGACAGGCCGGCTCCTGGAGGAACAGGGCGAGGGACCACACACACACGCAGGGCACTGGGGAGGGACAGGGGGTATTACTGCCCAGCCATGGCACTGACAGGGCGGCTCCTGGAGGAACAGGACGAGGGACCGCGCACACAGGGGGCTGGGGAGTGACACAGGGTATTACTGCCCAGACATGGCACTGACAGGGCGGCTCCTGGAGGAACAGGGTGAGGGACCACACACACAGGGCACTGGGGAGGGACACATGGGGTATTACTGCCCAGCCATGGCACTGACAGGGCGGCTCCTGGAGGAACAGGGCGAGGGACCACACACACAGGGCACTGGGGAGAGACACAGGGTATTACTGCCCAGCCATGGCACTGACAGGGCGGCTCCTGGAGGAACAGGGCGAGGGACCACACACACACAGGGCACTGGGGAGGGACACGGGGTATTACTGCCCAGCCATGGCACTGACAGGGCGGCTCCTGGAGGAACAGGGTGAGGGACCACACACACAGGGCACTGGGGAGAGACACGGGGTATTACTGCCCAGCCATGGCACTGACAGGGCGGCTCCTGGAGGAACAGGGCGAGGGACCACACACACAGGGTACTGGGGAGAGACACACGGTATTACTGCCCAGCCATGGCACTGACAGAGCGGCTCCTGGAGGAACAGGGTGAGGGACCACACACACACACAGGGCATTGGGGAGAGACACAGGGTATTACTGCCCAGCCATGGCACTGACAGGGCGGCTCCTGGAGGAACAGGGCGAGGGACCACACACACACAGGGCACTGGGGAGGGACACGGGGTATTACTGCCCAGCCATGGCACTGACAGGGCGGCTCCTGGAGGAACAGGGTGAGGGACCACACACACAGGGCACTGGGGAGAGACACGGGGTATTACTGCCCAGCCATGGCACTGACAGGGCGGCTCCTGGAGGAACAGGGCGAGGGACCACACACACAGGGTACTGGGGAGAGACACACGGTATTACTGCCCAGCCATGGCACTGACAGAGCGGCTCCTGGAGGAACAGGGTGAGGGACCACACACACACACAGGGCATTGGGGAGAGACACGGGGTATTACTGCCCAGCCATGGCACTGACAGGGCGGCTCCTGGAGGAACAGGGTGAGGGACCACACACACAGGGCACTGGGGAGAGACACAGGATATTACTGCCCAGCCATGGCACTGACAGGGCGGCTCCTGGAGGAACAGGGTGAGGGACCACACACACAGGGCACTGGGGAGAGACACGGGGTATTACTGCCCAGCCATGGCACTGACAGGGCGGCTCCTGGAGGAACAGGGCGAGGGACCACACACACACAGGGCACTGGGGAGGGACACGGGGTATTACTGCCCAGCCATGGCACTGACAGGGCGGCTCCTGGAGGAACAGGGCGAGGGACCACACACACACACAGGGCACTGGGGAGAGACACGGGGTATTACTGCCCAGCCATGGCACTGACAGGGCGGCTCCTGGAGGAACAGGGTGAGGGACCACACACAGGGCATTGGGGAGAGACACGGGGTATTACTGCCCAGCCATGGCACTGACAGGGCGGCTCCTGGAGGAACAGGACGAGGGACCACACACACAGGGCACTGGGGAGAGACACAGGGTATTACTGCCCAGCCATGGCACTGACAGGGCGGCTCCTGGAGTAACAGGGCGAGGGACCGCGTACACAGGGCACTGGGGAGAGACACAGGGTATTACTGCCCAGCCATGGCACTGACAGGGCGGCTCCTGGAGGAACAGGGTGAGGGACCACACACACAGGGCACTGGGGAGAGACACGGGGTATTACTGCCCAGCCATGGCACTGACAGGGCGGCTCCTGGAGTAACAGGGCGAGGGACCGCGTACACAGGGGGCTGGGGAAAATTAGATTTATGTCTTACCTGGTAAATCTCTTTCTTCGAGGACATCAGGGGCCACAGCGTTACAGTGGGTAGTGGGAGATGGGAGAGCACCAGCACCCTAGGTTAAACTTGAACTGCCTCCCAGGCAGCCAGGCTCCTCCCCTCCTATACCCTGCCTCCAGGCCAAGGACCTCAGTCTTTTTAACAAGCCATGGCAGGAGACAAGAGAGAAGGAAGAGAAGCACCGCACAGAGACACATTCTGGAACATGTTAGTACCCTCAACAGAGGAGTAATATAACCAGTGAAACGTAACTTTAACGTAACTGAAGCAGGCGCGGCAGGGAGGGATCCCTGTGGCCCCTGATGTCCTCGAAGAAAGAGATTTACCAGGTAAGTCATAAATCTCATTTTCTCCTTCGGGAGACATCAGGGGCCACAGCGTTACAGTGGGACGTCCTAAAGCAGCCACCTATGGGTGGGGACGCGCCTGTGCCACAGCCAACACACTCTGCCCGAAGGCCGAGTCCTGGGAGGCAAACGTATCAAAAGCACAAAACCGCAAGACAGTAATGGCGGACGACCAAGTCGCCGCCCTGCAAATTTGCTCAATTGTAGCACTGCCCCTAACAGCCCAGGCCACCCCCACAACGGAATGTGCCCGAATCTCCGCTGGAACTGGGAGGGAGGTGTCCAAATATGCCTGCCAGACTGAATCCAGCGGGCAGAAGTTTGCATAGAGGCAGGCCACCCTCTCATCCGGCCCCTATAGTACAAAGAGAGAGGGAGAGAGTCTGACTAGTGCAACAGCCTAGAACGGTGCACATAGATGTGCCCCGTCCAGACAATGTCCAAGGAAGACCAAGCCGTAGTAACAACAGACTGTCCAAATGCCGGAACAATAATGTCCTGGTTGACCTGAAAGCTGGACACCACCTAATGTAGGTGAGAAGGGACGATAGGAAGAACCGCCAGGTTAGAACGAAAGACCAAGAATAAAGGACTTACGGGACAGAGCTGACGTGTCAGAGACTCCCCTGGCCAAAGCTATCGCCACAAGAAAATGATCTTCCAGGCGAGTCAACACAGTTCTACCGACCGCAAGGGCACAAAAGGTGGGCCCTGAAGCTGACAGGATTAGAGAGATCCCCTGGGGCAACCGGGGTAACAAAGGGAGGCTGGATATGGAAGACACCCTGCAGGAATGTGCAGACATCTGTCGACAGGGCCACTCATCGACGGAACAAGATGTACAAGGCCGAAATCTGAACCTTTAAAGATGAGAAATGCAACCCAGCCTCCAGACCCTTCTGCAAGAAGAGAGAAAAGGAGGGAACGACTCTCTCTTTTTTTGGGGCACTTTTTGGTTGTGATTACATGCAGTAATCAGTTGAAAACTTCTATCAAAAATATATTTTGGAGGTAAATGGTTGGGTCAGGGTGGGGTGTTTATATACAGCAGTGGTGGCCAACCTGTGGCTCTTGAGCCTCATGCGGCTCTCCCCCTTGTAAAGTGCGGCTCCTGCTCCCACTGCTGCCCGCCGCCCACCGTCTGTCCCAGTCCCCCCTGCTGCCGGTTCCCTGAATCCCTTCTCCTTCTGAGGGGAGGAGAGCGCGCATCGTGCATCTCTCCTACCCCTTACTGTGCATCCTTGTGACTGGGCCGTCCGCCAATCAGAGCTCGTGGGCCAGCAGCCAATCCGGAGCCGGCCAGCGAGCTTCGATTGGTGGGCGGCCCAGTCACAGGGAAGTGAGGGGGAAGGAGACGCACGGTGTGCTGTGCTCTCCTCCCATCGGTGACATGACAGGAGGACTGCAAGGGGACACCAGACTGTCTTCTCCTAGCCTGGCAGCAGCAGCAACAATGGTGAGTGCTGCTGCTGGGAAATTTGCACTGTGGGGGCATAGCAGTTTGTGGCACTGTGGGGGCATAGCAGTTTGTGGCGCTGTGGGGGCATAGCAGTTTGTGGCATACCCGGCACCGTGTGGTGCATACCTGGCACCGTGGGGTGCATATGTGTATCTGGCACTATTGGAGGCATATATCACACCCACCCAAGGGGTCAAAATAGACTACACCCCTTTTTTTTGGCGCATGCGCCTTCGGCGCGCGCATGATGTCGGCTCTTTAGCTTGACTACCGATATTTTTCGGCTCTTTACCTCTGACCGGTTGGCCACCCCTGATATACAGGCTCAAAAAGGATACTGATAGTTCTACCGGCTCCTTCGTTGGAGCCCTTCTATGAGGACAAGGTCCTTTTGATTGGGCTATATATGCACAATGGGAAATGCTAGTCACACTTAGAAAGGTGAGATGGAATGATCCATCCCCGGGTAAGTTGTATGTATTTAAAAATTAACTTTTATTCTATTCTCAATAAAATAAGTACTAGACAAACGTTTTAAGGCGTTAACACACAAACACTTAAACATATATCTGGTCACACTTGTGTATCTGTGCCCTCCGGGCACTGTGTCCTCTTGTATTGCCTCTGCAGAGGTTTGTTAAATACAGATTTGAAGAGTAAGGTCTCTTGGCCCTGCCCTCTGACATGTAGGACTGACCCACTATTACTCCAATGTCCCTGCTTCTGGGGGCAGGGGTCAGATAGTGTGATGTTCTGACCTGAGCGTTTCTAGTATCAGGCAGACTGAGTACTTAGGCTTAAGTCATGCATTGCACATTTTGTTCCTGAATTTTTTCAGTAACTAGTAATGGGCAGGGTTCATCCTTTAAATCTGGTCATGCAATATATACAGTTACGGAATACGTGCTATTGTATATCAAGCAGAAATCACACTTCAAGCATGATCATACAATCTGTACCATAACATTTCCTTTCCCTGGCAGGCGTGCTATTTGTAGCAGGCACAGTTGACACTTCCGAGAGTTTTACAGTGTATACAGTTTACAGATATGTGTTACTTTGTAACAAGAATAATACACACCTCAAGCTTGGTTATATCATCTGTACATTGTTTCAGTTCCCTAACAGGAAACGTGCCAGTGAGTACTGGCTATCATCACTGAACAAGAGGATACTCCATACCGGCTTATTATAGCCTTATTGTAGGTAATCCCTGGGAAAGATGAATATATTACTATTATTAATTAGGTATTTTCGCACAGTGTCGTGCAAATAGATTTTAGCTGTAGTTGCCTGACCGATATGAAAGAGTAAAACAAAGAAAAGGAAAGGAAGGGGGTGTTGATACAATGATCAACAGCTTTTTTCTTAATTTCCTATGATTACACATCAATTGTACATTTGTTCTGGTGGAAATACCACTTCAGTCAGGCAGGCAGGCAGCCTGTCACGAGGAATAGTTACAGACCGGTTATTCAACAACAAAGATTGTATATTCCAGTGATAATTCACTAGGCGTCACACTACGTGTGTTGGGAAATTTGTGCAGTTTTTTCTCAAAAGGTAAAGGTAGCAGTATAAGCTGCCTCTTTCTCCTGCAATATGACAGGGGTTTGGGAAAAACACTGGGGGAGGTGGAATAAAGGGAGTTAGAGGAGGGAGGGGGGGGGGGGGGTGTTGGAGAAAGAGGCTGAGAGGGGGACTGAAAAAGAGGTAAAGTAGCTGAGGGGTCTGGGTTCAAGCCCTGAGTGTACCCAATAGGCGTGGGTGATCCCAACCGACTTTATATACCCGTGACAAGAAGGGAGAGTCTGGTTACAAGCTGGAAAGTCCCCTTTCCCTCCTGGCAGGTTGTCTACTCCAACTGTCAGCTGCCACTTGGTAGAAGTGGGCTTTTGTGGGTATTGTAGGGGATAAACCCTACCTTGTAGGGGATCAGGTAAAAGGTGAGAGATGGAAAAGCTCTGTGTAACCCTCTGTGGAAAGCGATGCTGCCCTGCTTTATATACCTGTAGCTCAGGGCGGAATAAATGTATGTGTATGGGAGAGGTCACCCTTCTCCTATAATACTTTCAACGCCCCGTGCCGGTTACCATCTGTTTTTAGATGGCCCTTAAAGGTATGGCGGGTGAGCGGGCTTTGTTATGCACAGGAAGGTAAATATGCAGACAGAGCAATGAAGTAGGGATGCTGCTGTCTGGGTGGGTGGGTATCCAGATTCCTCTGTTTAGACTTAGTCCAGTGCAGGGTAAATTGTGAATACTATGTCCAGATGAGTGCTCCCTGAGAGATAGAGTTTATCTAAGAGAAGATATACAGTTAGTGCTGAGATAGGTGTGCTGCTGTCCTCCACATGTATATTAATATACAGTGGTGGGGGATGAGCGGCACCTATCAAAGATCCAGCTAATGAGGCAAGCGGGCAGTCAGTGGAGCGAAGGACGTGGGAGGGTGAGTGGTGTGGAGGGGAGGCTGGGGTAACGTGGAGCGGGAGCAGGGGAGGCAGCACGGGGATGCGGGAGAAGGGTACCTGTCTGTGTACTCCGTACACTGTGCGGCACTTAGGCGGTCTCGTGCAAGCTGCTGTGGCTGCTCCGGGAGGCGCTCGGTGTCAGCGCTGCTCCCTGGATCACAGAGCGGCACCTGAGTAGTCACGTAGATGCGGCTGCGGCAGGAGGCGCTTGGTAACGGCGTCACTCCCTATTCACCAACGATCGTTTCACCTTCTGGGCTTCATCAGGGTGTAAGTGTGTGTGTTGGGAGGCGTGTAAGCCGCCTATATAGCGTGTAGCTGCTGTTGCCTGATTGGGTGTGTGAATTATACTAATGGTTGTGTGCTCCGGCTGGGAGAAGACCTGGTAATTGGTTACAGCAATTTGGACTAAGTGCTGTAGGTTCACTGAATTGAGTTCTAGCAGTCAGAGATATTTGGGTTTAGCGCATCTCCTTGTTTAGTCGATAGGTGGATCTTAGTATTCTCAATGACATATTGTGAGTTGTTGTCATGGGGATTTATATGCTGTTTGGCTAATAGCTATGTCATTAGGACGTGGGGACAAACCTCGCAAATGGAGGGGGGATGTGTATCTCCTCTCAGACCTCAAGTGTCCTTGAGCTACTTTGTGTGGATCCCGTTGTAAGGGTTAAGAGGGTTAAGCAGAACATGCGTTCTGGCTGAGTTGTAATGTGATGATGATACACATTCTGCAGGTACATGGTTATTAATATGCTGAGGTAAGAGTCATTGATTTGAGCAGGGGGGATTCCTGGACATTTGGAATGGCCTGTCTTATGTTAAATTGGGTAGGAGCCCTGTATATCTTCACTTGGGTATCCGTGTTGTATCACACAGATAAGTGTGAATTAGCTGTGGTACAGTGTTTACCCCTGTTGATGAATGGATGGTCTAGGATTCCTCTGTGCCTTGCTTCCTAGTAGACTGGATGGCCGATATCTAGTCATGTGTAGGTGTGTCATTAGATATCATTATTGGGGGTAAGGATAAGGGATCCCGATGATCCGGATTATGGTGAACTGTTGTCACTGCCTATTAGATAATACGATTGATATGTGAGGTTAGTTATAAAACATGTGTGAGGAATACGTGAGAAAGGTGAAAAAAACGTGAAAAACACTCAGTGAAACCTAGGTGATGATGGGGTTGAGGTGACTAGGCCATTGGGCCTCTCTTACTGGTGCAAGAAGGGCAGAACCCTAGCCAGGCAGTAAGTCCCGGAATCTGAAGCGTAGAATTCGCACCAGGAAAAGTAAGCCCTCCATATGCGATGGTACACCCCCGTCTAGAAAGGTTTCCTCGCCCTGTGCATGGTGGAGGTCACTCTTGAGTGAAACCCACTGGGCCTTTTACCCGTGAGGTCTCAACAGCCATCCCGTCAAAGCCAGGTGCCTCAAAGTCGAGAGAGAGAGGCGGACCCTGAGAGAGCAGGCCTGTGCCCAGGGGTAAGCGAATAGGAGGGGCTACTGACAGGGACTGCAGATCCGAACACCCGATTCGTCTGGGCCAAGGTGGAGCAACCAGACTCATCGTGCCGCCCTCAGCTTGCGAGACATTCGCAAAAGGAGGAAAAGCGGCGGAAAGGCGCCATCAGTGTGGACGGCCACGGAGCGCCAGGGCATCTACCAGGCAAGCCCCCCCTCTAAACCCGCACAGTGGTGGTTTGAGGGTATGGCGAGAGGCCATCAAGGCCACCTCGGTTGGGCCCCACCATTGTTCCATCATCCGATGGAGGGTCAAGTCATCAGCATCCAGGGTCTGACGGCCAAGGAAGACCACCACCCAATTCAGGACTACCGGGATAAAGATTGCTGAAAGAGCAGGGATCATCTTTGAAAGATGCAGGATGCTTCCGCCATAGTGGGCTGACAACGAGTGCCACCCTGGTGGTTAACATAAGCCACCCTTGTAGCAATGTCCGACTGGACCTGCACCGGGCAACCCAGAAGTCAGGGTTCCGCCAGGCAGACTGCCCGGAAGATTGTCTTCAGTTTGAGGACGATGATGAAGAGCTGGGCCACCAGAGTGGTCCAGATACCATGGAACGACCTCTGGGAAGTGACCACCCTCCAAACACGGAGGGCTAGCATGCGTGGCTAGGAGTGTCTACTAGTGAGGTTCCGTCCCGACGCCACCAGGAAAGGGGGGCGGGGGCCTGCTGGAGACCAGACGGACTTCTGGGCCCAGATATTGTGATAGGGTCCCAACCCCCTGGAGAGTATCTTCCCCTGTACAGGGCGGGAATGGAACTGAGCCTATTCGGCCAATGCGAAGGCCGATACCACCAACCCCAGGGCCCCCCTGCAGGCATGCACAGACACCCACCAGGGGGAGAAGAGATGGCTGATCCTGGACTGTAGAGCCAGATGGCAATCCCCCAGAAGGTATATCCTCTGCCGAATAGTATCTAAACCGGCCCTCATATCTGGCTCTGGCCCAAATAAGAAGGAACCTTAAAGGGACTTTGAGTTTGGGCCTTCCAAGAGCGCAGACACCGGTCTGTGTGTGCAGCTATGGCTGAAGGTGACCCTCTGGAGGTAAGTGGTGTAATTTCTAGAGCCGTCACCCCCAGGTAAAGTGTCACCTGATGCTCAATAGAGGCAGCAGGGTTTTCTCTGGCACCACTTATGCAGCGTCCGCTGTGAGAGAAGTTGCTCAGGCAACTAAGGCCTTAGCCACCCAAACAGATGCCTTGGGCAGGAGTGCGTCCACTTTAGGGACAGTCTCCCAGGGGACTATGTCCTCCTGTGGAACGGGGTAAAAGGAAGGGAAACCGCTGATGGCAAGCTAAACTTCCAGTTAGGAATCTCCAAACTAATGACCTTAGTCAAGTTCACTGATTTACGGAATAAACCCAGAATACACCTAGGGAGACTCCCAAAGGTGTAGGCGGCTCAGCGGGGTTGTTTAAGGTAAGAACCTATTTGACAGCTGAGACCAAGGTCGGCACCTCAAGACGAGGTGGGGGGGATTCAACTTATCACAGGCCCCCCATCTTCCATACCGTCGTCGACGGTCCCCTCTAGACAATGCTAATCCTAGGTGTCCTCCTCTCTGTGTCTGCTGACGGAGGAGTCTGGATGACGGAGGTATCTGCGTCTACCTGCAGGTACAGAGCGCTTCCACTGTGCGGGGAGCTACACCCGCCAAGGTTGGGGACGGCATTTCTGGGGACCTTGTCCGGAGGCAGATAAGCACTCAGCCAAGGGATGATGCCAATCCAAGGCTGCAGGGGCAGAACTCCTCTACTAGCTGCACTGGCAACCCCAAGCAGTCTCCTGAGAGGAGGCTGTACCTGTGGGCATCGCCCACGCATTGTAGCAGCCTGCGCATAAGCCGTCCTGTACTAGTCTAATGCGGGCATAGGCCAGCATTACAGGATGTACGAGACATCAGCGCCGGAGCCCCAGAGTCACTGGGACTGGTGCAAAGGGAAGACGTTGCGGAATTATAGCACTGTGAACCGGCAGCTAAAGGCACAGGTCAGACAATGTACTACAAGTATAGAAGGCATATGCAGTGGTATACATACAATAGACAGCTGCAGTGATATAGACCGGCAGTCTATACGGTACAGACAATGCAGTATGCATCTGAGCCAGCTTGTAATAGACATACAAAGCAGTGATATAGACATACAGTGCAGTTATATATACAGGTGCAGTGGATATCCTGGCAGTCTATATGGTACAGACAACACAGTCTGCATCTGACAGCCAGCTTGTATCTGACAGGTAGATAAACACTGCACAGTCTGGGTCATGTTGGGACCGAACCCATGACCTCTGCACTGTGATGCAGCAATGCTAACCATTACACCATCCGCTCTGTCCTTTATGCTTCCGACAGGCAGTGATGGTGTTAATTCACAGGATACAATGTTGCACTTGGCTCTGCTGTGACCAGAGTTTGAACTCTGTCTGCTCTGTAACCTGACTCCTGTTTTTGAGTAGATTATTACAGTAGAGATGGGCAAAACGGATCATTAAGCTGAGCCGGGAGCCGCCGGACCTCTCAGGGAAAAGATACAGATCTTTTAGACGGATCCTCGACTCACTTTAAAAAAAAGGGGGGACTATACATGACCGAGTAAAAACACTGATCGATGACTGGGTGCAGAATCGCCATCGATGGCAACCATCGATGGCGTCTGCACCAATGGCCATCCCTGGCAGCAGCAGCTAATCTTTCTATCACTTGTAGTCACAGCACTGTACTCAGTCAACAGAGGTAGTACATCTCAGCTGCCACAGGTGGCAGCACTGAGATCAGGAAAATGCATTGTAAACGGAAACGGATCACCTTTTTGGGATCGTCGGCTCATTCGTTCCGTGTTGGGATCCGTTCAAAAGATCCGGTTCGTTCGCGAACGACCCACCTCTATATTACAGGGGAGCCCAGGCAGTGAAGGAGTGGAACCCCAGACTGGCTTGATAAGCTCTCTGTGTCCCTCCACACATGTTAAGTCAGCATGACCTAACCAGCAATACATGGCCATATAGTACAGTGTAACACAGATTAAACTGACAGGCAGCTAAACGGTTAACAAACAATGCAGCATACAAGGGCAATGCAATTAATGGCACAAGGCTCCTCTCAGAGCACAGTACTGTACACTGTCCCGAAGGAGGGGTACAGGGGGGACATGCCCAAATGACCTGGCAGTGAAGGAGTGGAACTCCGGGTGGCTATGAGCTCCTCCGTGTCAGTAGATAAGGCACACTTTTTCTTCAAACTAATTGGTTTTGACAGGTCCACGCCCCTTTTATACAGTTTGTCCACGCCCTTTTATACACTATGTTATCAAACTTGATAGCGTGTGATAGTCCGTATCACGTTTGATATGAAAGTGGTATAAATAATATTAACCCCCCGTATTAAAATATAATTGGTTTGATACTGTAACTTCATACACGGATATTGGCTATGTGAAATAACACCACAGCTGTATAAATTAATTTATAAAGCTCGCTTAATGATATCTTAAACAGCTGGAAGAATTTCTAAACATAATGCTAATTTGGTTTGTGTAGGATGTCTCGCAACACCGATCATCAAAACAGCCGGCTGAAAGCCAGTTATTATAACGTATTAAAGCCGGGGAGTTTTTGCGGCTTTGATAAATATTATAAAGCTTTGAAAAATAAATTTAAAAGATCCGATGTGAGAAAATGGTTACAAGAGCAAGACGCGTACACATTGCACAAACCGGCTAGAAAAAACTATAAAAGGAATATGATATGCGTATCGGATATAAATCAACAGTGGCAATGTGATTTGGTATCGATCATAGATCTTTCACAGTGAATAATACAGGCAGATCATTACCAGCTATAATAACACTTACCTTAGAACGATCCAAAAGCGCTACAACGAAGTGTCTGACCAAACGTGTATCAAAAATAAATAAAATAAAAATAAGGGTATAATCCACACAAATGCTTAAACAAAGGATTTGTAGAACATGTAAGTATAGTTGATAAGCCTGGTTTGAATGGTGATGTGGGGTGTGGGGGGCATATGTTATGCATTTAAAGACAGGGGCCTGAGAAACGGCATATTGTTTTACACACACATCAACCCATTTTGACTGATGATTGTAATTTTCAAAAGTAATTTTAAACACCGGATTCCATAGTCTTTGAAGACGTTGATATTTACGTATGACGCAATTAGCGTAGACAGCACAGCAGGGCTGGTAACAATTATATTCATTAGAAAGATCATACCTCTGAAAAAAACATTTTCACAGGTCTATCAGCTTAATTAGCTTAGACAGAACAAAGAAAGGCCATGAAATCTTTGCAACAGAGCATGAGTGGCATCTAGTGGCCATGTATTGCAGGTGCAAGCAAGTTCCAGACGGAGCTAGAGACTACAGAATTAACTTATATAATGTATTTAACTGAACATTATCAATGCTGATAAATAAGGTATCTATATACAGTATATATATATATATATATATATGTGTGTAATGTGAAGGTAGCATTATATTGTGATGAATAAAACACGGATAATGAGCTATATAATTTAAATCAAAAATATATTTTAGAAATAAAAAAAAAAAAAATAATGTCTATATATAATCATAGATGTAGCGTCAACGTAGTATATATTTTAAATTAAAAATTGAAGGATGTTGTTGATGGTGAGCCATATCTCTCATTTATTAATAAGAATTATTAATAATAAGAATAAGGGTTTTTATACAGGGCAATTTAGTGGCGAACAAAATATTCTAAACACAGCTGTGTTTTGTACAATATGCTATATTATTTAAATCAATTATGTATGTATATATATATATATATATATATATATATATATATATATATATATATTTGTTATGTCTGTCTATGCCTTTGGAACACAACTCATGAATATTCAAATGAGACAAATGCAACACAGATGTGTTAACTGACTGAAAGTATAAATATGTTCTCCATGGGACCAGGCAACTACCAGGCATCTGCCACACATTGAGGTTGAAGGTCTTCACACACACACTATTCAAGACAGAGAACTTGTAGTTTTGACTTGAAGTTTTGTTCCAGAACAGGGGTAAGTTTAATTTAATTTTCTAAATAAATAAATATATATATATATATATATATACACAATATTTCTAAATAGCATAGTTTTAATATTTTATAATATACATAGCAAAATGTATTATTTAGCGGCATTGTGGGAGTGTTTAGTACGCTTTTAAACAATCTTAAAATATACTTTGGTGCTTTATGCTAGTTATTAAGGGGGGCCTAGGCTGTATAGAGACTTACGCTGGTTTAGTATGTTGTGGAATTACAAACCCCGGCATGGCTGGCCTCAATTTTGTTATTAGGTGTTGTTAATACAAAGGCAATGCATGCGGGTGTTTGTAGTTGATAACCGGCCATTTGTATGTGTAGTTCTGTGATTAGTGTGTTGTATATAGCGATTTAAAATGTATTATTTAGCGGCATGGTGGGAGTGTTTAGTACGCTTTTAAACAATCTTAAAATATAGTTTGGCGCTGTATGCTAGTTATTAAGGGGGGTCTAGGCTGTATAGAGACTTACGCTGGTTTAGTATGTTGTGGAATTACAAACCCCGGCATGGCTGGCCTCAATTTTGTTATTAGGAGTTGTTAATACAATGGCAATGCATGCGGGTGTTTGTAGTTGATAACCGGCCATTTGTATGTGTAGTTCTGTGATTAGTGTGTTGTATATAGCGATTTAAAACGATTTAAAATGTATTATTTAGCGGCATGGTGGGAGTGTTTAGTACGCTTTTAAACAATCTTAAAATATAGTTTGGCGCTGTATGCTAGTTATTAAGGGGGTCTAGTCTGTATAGAGACTTACGCTGGTTTAGTATGTTGTGGAATTACAAACCCCGGCATGACTGGCCTCAATTTTGTTATTAGGAGTTGTTAATACAATGGCAATGCATGCGGGTGTTTGTAGTTGATAACCGGCCATTTGTATGTGTAGTTCTGTGATTAGTGTGTTGTATATAGCGATTTAAAATGTATTATTTAGCGGAATGGTGGGAGTGTTTAGTACGCTTTTAAACAATCTTAAAATATAGTTTGGCGCTGTATGCTAGTTATTAAGAAGGTCTAGGCTGTATAGAGACTTACACTGTTTTAGTATGTTGTGGAATTACAAACCCCGGCATGGCTGGCCTCAATTTTGTTATTAGGAGTTGTTAATACAATGGCAATGCATGCGGGTGTTTGCAGTTGATAACCGGCCATTTGTATGTGTAGTTCTGTGACTAGTGTGTTGTATATAGCGATTTAAAATGTATTATTTAGCGGAATGGTGGGGGTGTTTAGTACGCTTTTAAACAATCTTAAAATATAGTTTGGTGCTGTATGCTAGTTATTAAGGGCGGCCTAGGCTGTATAGAGACTTACGCTGGTTTAGCATGATGTGGAATTACAAGAGGTTTTTTGTGAGAGCGTTAATAGTTTTATGTGATTTTGTGCACGCAAATTTCGTTATGTAGTAGTTTGTTGCGGCATGCATTGTATTGTAATGTATTTGGATTACACGCTGGCATACTGGCGGCTTGTGATTAATCATTTATTTAGGAAGTGGTTAGTGTATTGTTGTCTGTACATTATACATATTGCTTTTAAAAACACTTTAAACAATCTTAAAATATAGTTTGCTGCTGCATTCATTGTATTGTAATGTATTGTGTGTGCATGCTGGCATACTGGCGGCTTGTGATGGGCGGTCTGCTGACCACGCATGGATATGATGGGGTGCGGCAGTGGCATTGTTGGATCCCCTGTAATTAATTTTTATAGGCCGATCTATAGAATACAATGTCAGGAGGTATTCATAGATCAGGTTTTTGTGAGAGCGTTAATAGTTTTATGTGATTTTGTGCACGCAAATTTCGTTATGGAAACTTATCGTGTTATCTTTTATTATCAACAGTGACATCTAGTGGTTGTTGCAGAAAACACCTTTGAACTTAAGCTATCAACAAAACACCAGCATGCAGGTGTGTATATGATATTTACATTAGTTTAACAATAGCTTATTGTATTGTAATTTCAACTTATTATTATTATTTATTACAGAGAAAGGAATACAAAACCATTAATGCAAATAAAATAAGTCTCAGAGACTTTCAAGATTTACCCAGCTTTCAACAGCAGTCAAATGAGCAGACAAATACGTGTAAGTTTACAGATCAAAGACACATTGTTGTTGGTGGTTATAAATGTTACTCTGTTGGTGTTAATTATCAAGCGCCCTATTGGTATTAATGTTACACGTGTTGATTGTATTTTTCGTTCTACAAAATTGTTGTGTTAATTTTTATTTTATTTTTTTATGTATATATATTTTTTTTTATTAAATTGTTAATCCCATAAATCAGTTTCAGATGTCACAAATGACGCATCTGAAGTTGGATCATATGGTTCGGATTTCACAGTCGGGCCGGATCTGACGACGTTCGAAAACCCATACGCAGCATACTCTGATTTGTCCGAATCGCAAAAATGTAAGTGATCATAAGCCGTCAAAAAATGTGATGTATGTTAAAAAAAAATGTGATATATTATTATTTCCAAAAATATGTCTCTCTCTCTCTCTCTCTCTCACGATATCTCGCGCGAACTCTCACGTTCTCACTCATATATATATATATATATATATATATATATATCCTGTTATATTCATTTTTATACAGCCTGTGATATTAATGTGTTATTTATTCTCTGTTAGTATCGCCGATTATGTCGAAATCTGATGCAGAACACATAATGGATGATCTCTGGAATTTACCATCGGCAAAACACTATAAACAGCTATACCAGACCCCGGCTATACAAGGTGAATTTTGACGATTGGCTGGTGATGTTTTTATAATGTGTTTTTGTGTTAAATGTTACATATCGTCGCAAAATCATGAATAGTGTCCACAGGAGTTGTTGTTATCATGACTTAAATGACGGTTTTTTTTTTTTTTTTTTTTTTTTTTTTTTTTCTCAAGTCGGCGAATGTGTCGTTAATTGATAATATATGTATTACAGATGACATAGCTAGCCGGTATGAACCTACGGTACCTAGGGCCGATACGTGTGAAGCGGGGCCATCCGGATACAGAGAACCGACATCGAGTGTTGGATCAAACGCCAAACAATCCAACAGCACATTGGCTAAAGGAGCAAAAAGACCCCAGATCAGCGATCAAGCTTTCTGGTCATTGTTTAAAGGAACCATGCCGGCGCAAACCTTTGACAAATACCCGTGTATGTTTATTTATTTGGTTTCTTATATAGCACAACATTTACCACTGTTCTTTACAAATGGAAACACAGGTATTAAACAGACTGTGTAGTTGAAAACCGACAAGGAAGGTGGGGGTTGGGAGGTCTGAAGTTGTTATAAAGCGGGTGTCTTTGTGGCCGCGTATGTGTAACTAAAACGGTGTGATTTTTATTACAGTAGGAACCACGCCGATGGAAAGATCTGGCAAATATTCAGGTGTGTAATGTAATGTTTATTTATTTAGTTTCTTATATAGGACCGCGTTCATCATTGTTCTTTACAAATGGAAACCACAGGTGTTAAACAGACTGTGTAGATGCAAACCGACATGGATGGGGTGGGTGTTTTGGGAGGCGGGTCTGAAGGTGTTATAAAGCGTTTGTCTTAGTGTCCGCGAGTGTGTAACTAAAACGTTGTTATTTTTTATTTACAGCGGATCCGCGACGATTCGCAAAAATGATAGCAGCGGACGGGGTTGCTCAACCGCTCAATGCTGAAATGGATGGGGGTGAATCAGCTAAAACGGTGATCGAACCACAACTTCAAGAAGATGTATCAAGGGCCGAGATCATGGCCACCGAGCGCGATGATTTCAAGCCAAGCAAGCGGAGATTTACAAAAAGTCGAGTCGGTCAAGAAAACAAGGCCGATTTATTAGACCTTAAAAGAAGATTGAAATATTCGGAAGGTAGACCCACGAGAAAAAGAATTGCATTACAAACAGTGCCAACCGTGAGTAATGTGGATTACCCGCACGCATTTACAACACCTGCAACACCTACTGAATCCGACATTGACATTGCCGGTAATACAAAGACTGTGAAGACTCGTAAAACTTTACGACTGTCAAGAGAGAGATACACGCCGCTGACGGATGATGATGTCATCGTAATTTCAGACACGCAGGAACATCATACTACAGAAACGCAAAGCGTGGTCAGTAACACGCCTGCAGATACATTATCCGCTAATGATGAGGACTTAAATGGTCAAACATTTTTTATCACCCCTAGTGAAGAGGCAGTCTCAGATACACCACAGAATGATGATGAGGTTGTAACATCTGTAGCCGGAATCCCTGATAAAGTAATGGGTGATGATTACACAAAACTGCCCAGTGTTTTTACCACGGTCGGCGAGGCAACCGCATCGGACGGTGCGGATGCCCCGCCGACCGTGGTATCGACAGACATGGTTGATGGGGGTCAGAATGTGGAACAATTAGGACAAGATGCGGAAATACAATACTACGCGGTCATGGGGAGGATGCGTGAGCATATAGGGTACATGCGTAGAAATGTCAATACCATGTTGAACCGTATAAAAGATGAGCTTTATGGTTCAAAAAAGAAGCCAGAGATCATTAAAGAACTTGTAGAAATGTACATGAATGTAACATCAAACCATATAGCAGAGACCGTGAGGACTAGGGATTTTATTAAAGCGAACATGTATCATTTTGCAGAGATAATTGAAACGGATCCGTGACTAGGCATGGTGGGTTATGGATTGAAACGTAATTTACATGTGTGTAAAAAAGTCCCAAGAATTAAAGCAAATGTACCGTGCAAAATCTCACACTTATTTCGCCGTTCGAAAATAAAACAGGCTTTAAAATGCATATACAGGATGAGAAAGCGTAAACAACACAGGGGGCGCTGCACAACCCCAAACCCAGGTGCACAGGCTGACAAATCACCGGACCAACCATTACCGGGTGACGCTGCGTCACCTGACAATGTTGAACACCCCGCAACGCCCATGCATGATGACATAGATGGGGGTGCGCCACCCGGTAATGGTGAAGGTCGGCGAGATGTGTACTTAGAAGCTGTTAACAGGTATGAGCGACACCATCCTAATTTCAGAGCTATTGAGTATCATAATCATTTTCAATTTGTTAATTTGGAAAGAGTTACATCATTTGCAGAGGGTGTTGAAGCCGTACACAACGCTATACAGGTTATGATTGATGAATTCATGGTTGGTGTTGACCCTAATGATCGTGTACAGTTAAGATTGGAGGGGGGTGGTTTACACAACGCCATCTACTCACACCGAAAGCCGCAAGAATCATTAGACGCTGTCAGTTTCTTGAATCAAATTACAAACACTCTTCAAAGTAACGCTGAATTCTTATTAGGCACGGGTTTAAGGTTTGTGATCACTGTTTTTAGAAATAGAGCGGGTGGGGCCCTAACTGGTCGCGGCCTTAGACGCATTCCATACAGCTTAATTATAGAAAGGCGCAGAAGACACCTGTATGATTTCAACAATACGCACAATTATTTGTGCTTTGCGGCATCGATCTGCAAACTTCTGGATAAAGGTAATGCCACAGACGCTGAAATACACGATCGGGCGCTTCAAATTCATAAGGATTTGAACCTACCGATCGATAAAGCAGTCAGCTTTAGCGACGTTGTTGTTTTTGAAAAACACTTAAAAACAAAAATTACAATATTATATCATAATAATCGTTCTTGGCATTACTATTCTTCAGAGTCGCGCTACGGTGATACCCTGTATGTATTATATCACGATTCACACTATTATGGCCTGATTAATATCTGCGCATTTCTCGGATCGAGATTTTTCTGTTCCTTATGTAATCGAACTTATGATCGCAAAAATAGCCACGATTGTCTTTTCTTTTGTAAGGCTTGTCACAGACAAGCGTGCGCTGATGATGGAGCTTCCGCATTAAGATGTTCGGTTTGTAGGGTGTTTTGCAGATCACGTGAATGTTTAGAGGAGCACAAATCCTTAGCTTTAGATCGCAAAATATCCTGTCTTGAACATGTTTATTGCGACAGGTGTTGTCTCTACCGTCGCAGGTCTCATGAGTGTCAGGGGCTAAAGTGTTCTACTTGCAAGGCATATGTTGATGGGTTTGCGGATCATTTGTGTTACATACAGCCCATCAAAGCGGAAGAACCAAACACAAAATACATCTTTTTCGATTTCGAATGCATGCAGGAGACAGGTATACATATACCAAACTACTGTTACGCTCTCACATTAATGGGTGAGAAATCCTGGGAGTTTAAGGGCAAAGGTTGTATCGATGATTTTGTAAAGACGTTCATGAAACCAAAATTTGCGCATTACACATTCATAGCCCATAACGCAGGGCGGTATGATTCGTATTTTGTATTGAACAAGATCATCAAAGAACGGTATACAGTATCCCTCATCTCTAATGGAGGAAACATAATGTGTATCACAATAAAAGATCTGAAGATTAGGTTTATAGACTCTCTCAATTTTCTCCCCATGAAATTGAGCAGATTTCCAAAGGCCATGGGATTTGATGGCGTTAAAGGGCATTTCCCGCATTTTTTTAACACAGCCGATAACCAAAATTACATAGGGGTCATGCCCTCAATAGAATATTTTGGCCTACAACACATGATGCCTGAGGAGGCCGCTGATGTTACAGAGTGGTACGAAAAAAACAAACACAAGTCGTTTAATTTTCAAAAAGAATTAATACGATATTGTAAAGAGGATGTCAGAATATTGCAAAAAGGGTGCGCAGCTTTCAGATCAGCCGTTATAGCCATGACAGAACAGGAGTTTGTAATAGCGGCAGAGAAAAAAGATGTAGCCGTTAAACGTCACGTTGATCCATTCCAACTGACGACTTTAGCGTCGGTTTGTATGGCTATGTATCGTTGTAAATATTTACAGGCAAACACATTGGCTCTTGTACCGGGTGATAACTATCACAAGACCCAGAAGCGTTACTCAACACCAGCCATACAGTGGTTAATGTACATAGAACACAAAGAAGGTGTGAGTATAAGACACGCTTTACAAGGTGGTGAGAAGAAAGTCGGTAGATACAGTCTGGATGGTTACGCCGTGATTAACGGCGTGCCAACAGCTTTTGAATTCCAGGGGTGTTTTTATCACGGTTGTGACAACTGCTACAAAACCGATGATGAAAACAATCTGACTAAAACAACCTACGGTCAACTGCGGCACAAGACACAGTTAAGGATACAATACCTTAAACGGTGTGGATTTCAGATAAGGGAGATGTGGGGGTGTGAGTGGAAGAAAATGAGGGAGACTGATGAGGAGCTTCAGGTTTTTCTGAAAGGTTTGGAAATCCCTGACCCCTTGGATCCTCGTGATGGTCTTTATGGCGGCCGCACTAACGCCATAAAACTTTATCACAAGACAGAGTGCGATGAAAAAATACACTATTTTGACTTTACTAGCCTATACCCATTTGTCAACAAGACCAAAACATATCCTATACGTCACCCACGCATCATTTATAAGGACTTTGATGATGTCACAAAGTATTTCGGTTTTGTTAAATTAAAAATTAATCCTCCGCGAGGCCTTTTCTTTCCAGTTTTACCGGTTAAAATGAATGGTAAGTTAATGTTTCCGCTGTGCCGCACATGCGCCGAATCTGGACAGTGTGAGCCGTGTGTTCATGACTCAGAAAACCGCGCCCTAACCGGTACATGGTGCACAGTGGAGATAAATCTTGCTATAGAAAAGGGATACAAAGTGTGTAAAATCTATGAGGTGTGGCATTTTGATGAGAGATCTGATGATCTGTTTTCAGGTTACATTAAAACACACCTCAGAGATAAACAGGAGGCTTCTGGTTACCCCGATTGGTGTACAGACTCTGTGAAACAACAAGAGTACATAGACGCGTATCAAAAAAATGAGGGCATAGCTTTAAGACACGAACACATAAATGTCAACCCCGCCAAAAGACAAATTTCTAAATTGTTTTTAAACTCATTATGGGGTAAATTTGGTCAACGTAGCAACATGCCCAATACTTGTCTAGTGACAGATCCTGATAAGCTTTTTGAATATGCCTTTCAACCACACTATGAGGTGTCTGCTTTAGACTTCATAGACTCAGAAACTGTTATGGTCAACTGGAAATACGCCAAAGACCATTATACCAGGTCTTCAACAACAAATATATTTATAGCCGCATTTACCACAGCGCACGCCCGCGTCGAGTTGTACAACCTATTGGATAGGTTACAAGATAGATGTCTGTATCACGATACAGATTCTGTAATTTTTGTCAGCAGGCCCGGTGACTGGAATCCGCCATTAGGCGATTATCTAGGGGAGTTGACCAGCGAACTACCATCTGGTACGCATATAACAGAGTTTGTTTCAGCCGGCCCCAAGTCATACGGCTATAGACTAAGCAACGGCAAGACGAGCCTCAAGGTCAAAGGTATAACGTTGAATGTTTGTAATGAGCAGCACGTTAACTTTGACAGTCTGAAAGAACTGGTCTTAGATTATCCTTTAAACCCCAAAGGCGAGGATCAGAAAAAAATTGTGACCAGGCAGCCCGGTATAGTACGTGTGAAAAAGTACTGGCAGATTGAAACCCGTATGCTGCAGAAAACGCAAAAGTGCGTTTACACTAAACGTAACCTCACGGATAATTTTACAACCCTACCATTTGGTTATTAAGATGGATATCCGTTTTCAACACCCCTTCTCCTGTATTTTAGCCGGACCCTCCAATTCGGGGAAAAGTTATTTTGTGAAAACGCTAATACAACACGCATCCACACATATGACGCATGTACCTGATAATATTGTTTGGTTTTACACCTGTTGGCAACCGATATATGACCAACTTCTGAGTGCTCACCCTGGTATGCGTTTTATAGAGGGGTTGCCCGAGTCATTTAGCGACGACCAGCTTTTTCCCCCTGATAAGATTAATTTAACGGTGATAGATGACTTGATGGATGCCGCGAGTAATAATTCTGAGGTTGAGAAAGCGTTCACAAAGTATGTGCACCATCGTAATCTCAGTGTCATGTACCTTGTGCAAAACATATTTTGTCAAGGTAGAAAGAGCAGGACTATACATTTAAACACAAAATATATGGTCCTGTTTAAAAACCCCAGGGATAAAATGCAGGTTAGCATTCTGGCAAGACAAATGTACCCATCAAAATATCGTTTTTTTCTTGAAGCCTATGAGTCCGCTACGGAGCCTCCATACGGTTATTTACTGGTTGATTTAAGAAACAATGCCCTTGATGATTATCGTTTACGAAGCGGTTTATTTCCCCCCGACACACCAGTAGCTTATGTTGTTAAGAAGCGGGGTTCTAAATAGCTATAACCGCGCATCCTATAGTCATTCATTACCACTTCTAACAGCTGTGAACATGTCGACCAGGATAAGGCGTAATTGGGCCCTTTTAAAAACCCTCATTAAAGCCAAACCGGCCCAAAGAAACGCTATATTATCCAACGCTTCAAACGATTTGGTGACAGCCATATGTGAGATTGCTCTCAATACGCTTAAAGGTAAAATACCCCTGTCACAGCGCCAGTTGAACTACCTTAAAAAGAAGAGGTCCCTTATAAAATCGCTTTGTAATAAGAAATGCGCCATTGGGAAAAAGAAGAGGTTGGTGAAACAGTCGGGTGGGTTCATCGGATCGTTGCTAGGATTTGCCATTCCATTAATTACCGGACTACTGTCTAATCGGTGATGGAATACTCTGAGAAAATGTATCTGGTCCCCCAGCAACAGATAGACCGTTTAAACAACAAACCCACCGGCGATGATATACGCAAAACAGCCACGCAAAGCCTAGATGCTGAGATCATAAGTATACTACATAATAATGCTTTATCAGAGTATGAAAAGGCAAAACGCTACACAGCTGTGTTACAGAGATACCTGGTGTTGAGTAAACAAACTGATAGAGAAATGTCAACTTTAACGCTTTTATCACCCGGTGCAAATGCAGTTGAGGATACAACTACCCCAACACAAGACGACGCTACCGACGCTGTTTACCACGATGTCTTGAACAGTGTTAATGCGCGGTATAAAAAGAACTGTGAAATACTAATGAGTAAAATGGTTCGCTCTAAAGACATTGCGAATTGGGACCGCAAGGGTGTGTTTATGTATAAAGGTGTCACAGTGCCAGGATCCAATGTGTTAGACTTGATAAGGGGTATCACGCAAAACCACAGCGTGACGAGTCATAAAATGCCTAACGGATGGATTGAATTTATGCGCGCTATGGCTGAGTTGAATATCCCGTCCACTGTAGTTGGTAATGCATCAAACAGATTACAGTTAGATCGCTTAAAAGCTGAAATCTACGATGATGAAATTGGCAATGTAAATATAGCCTCCCCAATACACAACATTAAAAAAAGTCGTATAAATGTTTTAAATTCCCCCGGGTTAACAACGCCACACGGATACTTACTACCGAGGAAAAGATCCGTAAATCTGTTTCAGGATTCGCAGTGGTTGAACCTTTAACATATAACTATTTTATAATGTTTTTATACGATGTATTTTTTTTTTGTTTGTTTAATTTGCACGATGACGTTTAATTTGTATTGTATCATGTATTTAGTGTATTGTTTTAACTGTAAAGTTTATCGTGTTATTCGTGATTATTTTGCTGTAAATACATTTTGTCTGTACCAATAAAATATGATTATGATTTATAAAATGCTGTTTTGTTCTTTGATTCTAACCAGTTTGTCTGCAAAAATATGCAATCACACGGTATAAAGTTCAATAAGCAAGATTTTTTAATAGAAAGTAACCATAAGCAATGTACATACAGCGCTTCAATCACAACATTAGTTACAAGTTACACAAACAATTTTGTATTACACATTATTTTTATCAAACACATGTTGGTTACTGGTGACACAGGACTGTATACAGTTACCCGTATATCGACTCAAACAATGACTTCTAGGGAGACGTCTTACAAAGTTTGATACATAGCGATCATTACGTTTTGTATCAAAACTAAAACGGACCAACACATCTGTATATTTGTAATTTTTACACATGAAAAATATAAAGTATATACAATATTGTCCACAAACGGTACTGTTAAAACCTTGCAACTGCTTATTTTGGTGATAAATTCTTTTTGAATTTGAGTTTAAAAAATTTATTATGGCCTTTGGGAATAGGGGGTTGTCAGGTTCTAAACCGTAAGAGTCCAAAAAGTAACACTCGCGCTGGTTGTTAAAATAAACGGCCAACCAATGCTCCCCCGGTTGGGCGCTGGTGTGTGTGTTGATTACAAACGCGCAGGGGTATTGCGATAGTTTACCGCTCGGAAGCATATCACACGGGTAGGTCCCTTTAAAAAACAGGCGCGTCACCGGATTAGCGTACAGTATACAATTTATCTGCAATGTATTCATATCGCTGATGGGGTGATGAATATTGGTAAATATACGATAAATATAAAAATTATTTATTTCATTTATAGATAATCATACAGCACATCGCGCCGCTGGTTGATCTCGATGATATTATCAAATAATGCGTATATTATTATGTTGACTGTCCGGTCTAGCGCTCCTGCAAACCGGAATTCAGCTCGTAGATTTCCGGTTCTGATTAGAGACAGATGCTCCGCGCATTCCTGTTCAGGCGACAGATCAAAAGCAAATAGTGTGTAGCCGTTGAGGTACTCTTCACGGTCAATTAGTATACCCGAATCTGATTTCTGTTTATTTGTGATCTGAATGAGCGACATATACTCGCGAACCGCATTACCGTGTTCAAAGTCTGGTTGAAATGGTTTGGCCGGATGCGGTGTTCCATCCAGGTATAGGGATGCGAAGTTTACATTTTTATGTTCAAACCGTAGAGGGTTTTTGTCATAGGCTCCTGAAAACGCTTCATTATCTACAAAAGCGGCTATAACGGTTTTTGGCACCTGTCCTAAAAACAGATTTTCTAAATTAAATACGCGACTCCCCGTCGGTATGCTATAGATCTTCATGCCCACTCTATCGATCGCATATTTGGCGTTGGTGGTCAGTAAGGCCTGGGCGTGTCCAATCCGGACGGCGGGTGAGACCTGAACCCTTTTTACAAACAGGGACGCTGCAACAATCTGAATTTTAAAGGCCTCCGCTTCAGCAGACATTAAGCAGAAAGCATCTTTGTTTCTGATGAGTTTTATCTTCAAGTCCACGGCGTTCAATATTAGTTTATGTTGATGAAAAAGGTCACAGTGTAGCGGCCCCAATAATTCAACCGTTCGACTTTGTGCCGTTGTTCTTGCCCTTTTTATAAACCCTGTGTTTACACCATCCAGGGTTCTTGTGTTGTGTTCTCCAGCCACATCTTTGTAGAATAATCCAGTTGTGTGTTTTGTGGATAATGCATCTGAGCTATAATTCAGTATGGTCTCTATGTAGGCCCTATAAGCGTAAAGGTTATTGGACTGCGATATGAGCCTATCGCCCAAAGTGACATCAACCTGGCTAAATAAAGTTGCTATGGGGTAATTAATAAGAGCGACCTTGGCGTCTTGAGGTATAGCAGTGTTATCAGGCCGTACGATCTTACAGGTCACGTACAGCAACGTATTGTTCAGATCGTAGTAGTGTTCCCCGCTGGCCGCTATGTAGAATTCAAGCGGCGCGGTCTCGGATAATGCCGCCAAAGGTTGAACTTCGACGTAGAGGCTTTTCTCTACGCTGGTCTGCGTCGGTGGTACGTCAAAAAGATCAAGTTCAGATTTTGCGCATTCCATGGATTCATTGTGTATGAAAGACATGCTTAAAAAATATCACCGACCCTTCGCTTCGGTTTCCTTTTTTTAATTAAGCCGCGTCTGCTCCGTTTTTTGTTTAAAAGGGGTCTGCACCATGTCGGAAGTCGTATTGCCCGCTTCCGTTTATTTTTAGCCGCCCCTTTCCTGGCATAGATTAAACCTGATCCATCTTGCTTCGCTTGATTTGCGTCGTGTATTTTGCTCACAACAGCCGCTGTGGCTTGTCCGATGACGTCTTTCGCGATGTTGCGTGCTGCATTCTTCACGTGGGGCTTTGCTATCGCCAGCCCTCTTCGGAAAAGCGGTACCGCTTTTCTGAACAGGCTTCGAAAAATTCCACCTAAACCGCACCCGTACATATACGCGCTGCCGTGAAAACCGGGTAATCCATTACCGGCCTGTGTTTTATAATATTGCGCGTAGAGCCCCGGGTCGCCATAATTTTTAACGGCCACCATTGTCTTTAATAAAATTCGGATTTGCGGCGTCTGAAATGTAGTTTCACGTTCGCTTTCCCAAACTTGAATGACATGTTTTCGTTCTGATCATTCTTTATCTCTATTGCTATAGTGTCAAAATGCGTCTTGCACAACGGAACATAATCGGGCTTCTCATACCGTATAGTGACCATCTCGTTGTTACGGCCCTTTATTTCAACGGTACGCAACAACGGAACATAACTATCACCGACCCTCTGATGTTCGATAATATCTGTGTACACGAAGAGCGTATATTGCCCGCCGCTGATGTCGGCGCACGGTTTTAAAAACTTAGTTTTCGGGTATAACCCCAGTATTCTCGACAATTTAGGACCGGCTGTGATGTTGTACATCGCCTTGTTGTCGATGATTATCTCTCGTTCAAGCGGATCGTACAATAGTTTTAAACCATCCAGTTTATGTCGGTCAATTTCAGCGTTGAAAGAAAACAGTAACGCCCCGATGGTTTCATAAAACCCCGGTTTAACGCAAACCCTCGTTGCTGTACCGCTCGTCCCATCCCACTTTGTTATTTTCAACACACAATCACGCACATCGATTGTATTCCAGGTGTGTGGGTATTGTATTTCTGTAAGAGCTACTTCCCAATCTCCACTTAAGTCTATCGGCCTTGCTAACTTTGTGGTATAGTCAGAAATCTTATTTTGTGGAAATGTATCGGCTGAGGCGTTACTCGGCAGTGTTATGTAGAATGGTTTGTCATCCATCTTCCTCTTTGTTTATATATCTTTTATCTCCGATGCAACGACCCAACTGTTAAATTTTGTGGGGTATCCGCGCCACTTGACTAATACGTGTTTCCTCCCTCTAACCGTCTTATTTTTTAAAATCTTCTCCACTTTGTAAATCCTATTATAGTTTTTCGGTATACTTTGAAGTTCTTCGGGGTAAAAACGACCCGTTATAGACTCCCCGTAGAGATCCTCCAACGTGTAAAGCGGCTTAAGTCCTTTAGTGTTCACTCCGCGTATTACAAATATTTCCTCAGAAAAACTCTGTTCGTAACCTTTCTGAAATATATCCTTATATTTTGAGATACGAACGTGGTCCCCGACCGCTAAACAAGCCTTTGTTTTCTTACTTCTAAAGTAATCGCCATATATCGTCTTGAAGACATCCAGCGCATTAGAGCCATCCACCTCATTCGGCGCCCGCTTAATCGTTCTATGGTATGTGTTATTATAACTGGTAATGAACGCTTGTAAAACGTCTATATATCGGTATGTATTATTCGCCGTGAAATATCGCCACATTCGTGTTTTTAAAGTCCTATTGAAGCGTTCTATAACGGCTGCTTTCACATCATTATTGGTTGTGAAATGTTGTATACCGTATTTTTCTAACAACTTTTTTAGGACTTTGTTTAGAAACTCTTTACCATTATCGGTTTGTAGTTTCCGCGGTACGTCCCCCTGTTGGAATAATTTTTCAAAAGCCTTAGCGACAGTCGTCGCGCTCTTAGCAGTCAGACTTTCAGCCCAGGCCCTCTTACTGAATATATCGATGACTGTTAGTATATATTTTACTCCGTCGTTGTGCTTTGCCAGATCTATGAGCGATACCAAATCACATTGCCACTGTTGATTTATATCCGATACGCATATCATATTCCTTTTATAGTTTTTTCTAGCCGGTTTGTGCAATGTGTACGCGTCTTGCTCTTGTAACCATTTTCTCACATCGGATCTTTTAAATTTATTTTTCAAAGCTTTATAATATTTATCAAAGCCGCAAAAACTCCCCGGCTTTAATACGTTATAATAACTGGCTTTCAGCCGGCTGTTTTGATGATCGGTGTTGCGAGACATCCTACACAAACCAAATTAGCATTATGTTTAGAAATTCTTCCAGCTGTTTAAGATATCATTAAGCGAGCTTTATAAATTAATTTATACAGCTGTGGTGTTATTTCACATAGCCAATATCCGTGTATGAAGTTACAGTATCAAACCAATTATATTTTAATACGGGGGGTTAATATTATTTATACCACTTTCATATCAAACGTGATACGGACTATCACACGCTATCAAGTTTGATAACATAGTGTATAAAAGGGCGTGGACAAACTGTATAAAAGGGGCGTGGACCTGTCAAAACCAATTAGTTTGAAGAAAAAGTGTGCCTTATCTACTCGTGTCCCTCCTCACATGTCGCAGGCAGGCAGGAAGGGATCTCAGTGGCGGGAACTCTCTGTGCTGAGCACATTTCCATGACTACTGTCCCCGGGTGGAGAGGCTGATGTGGGGGGAGCCTTCTCCCCCTGCTGACAAATGGCCCCCAGGGAGGTGTCCACATGCTTTTACCGGGAGGCGCCGGTAAAAATGGCGGGGATCCGGCGCTACCGGGCGGCCCCGCATACCTGGCGCCGCTGCCCACAAACCGTTTCCCTGGTGGTCCAGCCGCAATGCCCCGCAAGCACAATCGCGCACGCTCCCAGCGGGGAGCGCGTTACCTTTTGTCAGGTCCCCGGCGTCCGGTGGCGGCTGTGGCTCCCCAGTGCCCGGGGGCCGCTGCAGGTCCCCACCCTCGAGTGGCGATGCAGCTCCGGACCCGGGTGATGGAGCAGCAGCGCAGGTGTCTGTGCAGACCCCCAGTGCTGCTGCTCTGTCACTGACAGAAGTCAGTGTAAAAGAAAAAATAGGATTTTGGGTACCTACCGGTAAATCCTTTTCTCGTAGTCCATATGGGATACTGGGCTTCACTACTATGGGGATTGAGACCTCCGCAGGAGAGACAGGCACATAAAAGAACTTTCAGTGTGGGTGCACTGGCTCCTCCCCTCAATCTCCCTCCACTAGTCAGTTAATGCAAAAACTGTGCCGAAGGAGAGCATGTGAGGAGTATGTGATAATGTATTGTGGTGAGATTCATCCAGCACACCCAAACGAACAAAAAACATATAAAAGAGGTGAATCCTAACAATTTAAGAGGACACCTGTAACTAGAACAAATCTATAGTCATATTTATCCTATAGAAAACAAGGCAATAAGCCTAACAATGAAGTAGGATCTGACAGCAGAAAAAGCCGCACTGAGGCGGGCTCCCAGTATCCCATATGGACTACGAGAAAAGGATTTACCGGTAGGTACCCAAAATCCTATTTTCTCTACCGTCCAATGGGATACTGGGCTTCACTACTATGGGGAGGTCCCAAAGCTACCAGAACGGGTGGGAACGTGCAGATTCTGCTGTAGAACCGCATTCCCGAACTGGGAATCCTCCCTGGCCAGGGTGTCAAACTTGTAGAACTTCACAAATGTGTGTTGCCCTGACCAAGTTGCGGCCCTGCAGAGCTGCATTGCCGACACCCCTCGAGCAGCCGCCCAAGAGGTACCTACAGACCTGGTTGAATGAGCCTTTACTGAAAAAGGAAGCGACAAACCAGCTGATGCATAAGCCTGCTGGATAGTACATCTTATCCACCTGGCAATGGTACGCGTTGAAGCAGGTAAACCCTTCTTCTGCGCATCATAAAGCACAAACAGGCTGTCCGTCTTACGGATCCTAGCTGTGCGCTTGACATACCCCTTAAGGGTGAGGACCACATCCAAGGTATCTGGTATATCTGGGTGTGTCGCGCTAGAAGGAACCACAATAGGTTGGTTTAGGTGGAACCCTGACACCACCTTTGGAAGGAATTGTGGTCTAGTCCTGAGTTCCGCCCTATCGTTGTGGAACACAAGGTAAGGGCTCCGACAAGATAAGGCCCCGAGCTCGGACACCCTCCTGGCCGAAGCTAGAGCCAGCAGAACAACAGTCTTCCAAGTGAGGTGTCGCAGCTCAGACTCCTCCAGTGGAACAAACCGGGCTGATTTTAAGAAAGTAAGAACTACTTCCAAATCCCATGGTGCAGTGGGAGGCACAAAGGGGGGCTGAATCCTCAGCACCCCCTGTAAGAAGGTTTGCACTTCCGGCAAGGCCGCAATCTTTTTCTGGAAAAACACAGATAGTGCGGAGATTTGGACCTTTAAGGAACCCAATCTGAGTCCCTTATCCAAGCCAGCCTGAAGGAAACGTAGCAGACTGTTTAATCGAAAACTGGCCGGAGGCAAGTCATTCTTCTCACACCAGGCAATATATCTGCGCCATATTACATGATAATGAGACGCCGTCACCGGCTTCCTGGCTTTTATCATTGTAGAGACGACAGAGGGATGGAGACCCTTGTGGACTAAGATCTGCCGCTCAACCTCCAGGCCGTTAAACGTAGCCGCTGTAAGTCCTGGAAGACGAACGGGCCCTGGAGGAGCAGGTCTTCTCTTAGGGGCAGACGCCACGGGTCTTCCACTAGCATGGCCTGAATGTCCCCGTACCAGGCCCTTCTTGGCCAGTCTGGTGCCACCAGTATGGCCTCCGTCCCCTGATGCCGGAGCCGCTTTAGCACCCGAGCCAACAATGGGAGCAATGGGAAGAGGTACACCAATTGGAAATCCCAGGTCCAGGTGAGAGCGTCCACCGCTATCGCCCCTGGGTCTCTGGTCCGTGCACAGTACATTGCTACCTTGTGGTTCAATCGTGAAGTCATCAGGTCGATCTGAGGGAGCCCCCACAGATCCACTATGGCATCGAACACTTGAGTGTGAAGGCCCCACTCTCCCGGGTGAAGATCGTGACGACTCAGGAAGTCCGCCTCCCAATTGTCGACCCCCGGGATAAAAATGGCAGACAGGGCCTGGACATTCTGTTCCGCCCAGGACAGAATCTTTGACGCTTCTCTCATGCAAGGCATGCTCTTGGTACCACCCTGCCGATTTATATAGGCCACAGTGGTGGCATTGTCCGACTGGACCTGGATCGCCTTGCCCTGTAACAATGGAGCTGCCTGTAACAGGGCATAGTAGACCGCCCTCAACTCCAGCTTGTTGATATGAAGGCCCGACTCCAGTGGAGACCATCGACCCTGTAGGCGGACTCCCTGTGTCACAGCTCCCCAGCCCCTCAGGCTGGCGTCCGTGGTTACCAGAATCCAGTCCTGGATCTGGAACCGTCTGCCTGCCAACAAATTGGATGAATCTAGCCACCACTGTAGCGAGATCCTGGTTCTTGTTGCAAGGCCAATCCTTCTGCGCATCTGCAGGGGGGAGCCGGACCATTTTGTCAGAATATCCAATTGAAAAGTCCTGGAATGGAAGCGGCCAAATTGTATTGCTTCGAATGAAGCCACCATCTTGCCTAGAAGCCGGAGGCAAAGATGGATCTGTACCAGAGGTGACTGTAGGACCTCCCTGACCAGCTGTTGTATTGCAGTGACCTTTTCCATCGGCAGAAAGACTTTTTGTTCCGATGTATCCAGGATCATGCCCAAGAAAACCATCCTCTGGGTCGGAACCAGCGATGATTTGGGCATGTTCAGGATCCACCCGTGGTCTCTTAGAACCTGTATGGACAGATTGAGAGCACTGCTTAAAGCCTCCGCCGACCCTGCTTTTATTAGCAGGTCGTCCAGGTATGGCACTACATTCACCCTTCGGAGCCTGAGTAGTGACATCATTTCCGCCATTACCTTTGTGAAAACCCGCGGGGCTGTCGACAGGCCGAAAGGTAACGCCCGGAATTGGTAATGGTCGTTCCCCAAGGCAAACCTGAGATAGATTTGGTGTGGGGGCCAGATAGGAATGTGTAGATAGGCGTCTTTGACGTCTATAGAGGCCAGGAACTCCCCTCTTTCTAGGCTGGCGATCACAGAGCGCAAGGACTCCATCCTGAACTTGAACACGCGCAGGAAGGGGTTCAGTGACTTTAGATTCAGGATGGGCCTTACTGAGCCGTCTGGCTTCGGTACCAGGAATAAGTTGGAATAATATCCCTGGCCCCGCTCCGTGCTTGGCACCGGTACAATTACCTGAGACTGAAGCAGCCTGGTAATGGTCCCCTGAAGGAGAACCTGATCTTCCTGGGATGCTGGAAGTGCCGACCTGAAGTATCGTCTGGGAGGGGGTTTGTCGAATTCCAGCCTGTAACCTAGAGAAATGAGACCCCTGGCCCAGGAATCCAGACCCGAGGCGTCCCACACATGGCTGAATTGCAACAATCGCGCTCCCACCGCGAGAGAGTCTCGTGGCGGGAAAACCCCGTCATGCTGCAGGCTTAGAGGAAGTCGCGGCATTTGGACGGTCCTGGGTGTTGGAGGTGTTAGGCTTCCTAAACTTGCCTCTCGTGCCCCTGCTGGCATTGGAGGCGCCCCTAGCCTTGGGGCGAAACCTGTTCCCACGAAAGGACTGCTGGGAAGCACCTGTGAAGGTACGCTTTGCAACCGTGGGGGCTGATGGAAGGAAGGTAGATTTTCCTGCCGTGGCTTTGGAAATCCAACCGTCTAATTCACTGCCAAACAGCCATTCTCCTGTAAAGGGAATACCCTCCACACTCTTCTTTGAGTCTACATCTGCAGACCACTGACGCAGCCACAAGGCCCGTCTGGCTGAAACCGCCATGACTGAATTGCGCGCGTTCATTGCGCCCAATTCCTTTTGTGCCTCGCACAGGATTTTTGCGGTATCCTGAATGTGACGCAGGCTGTCCCCTATCTGGGCCACAGTCATGTCACCCAACAACCCTTCCTGAATCTGGGTTGACCAGGTATGAATAGCCTTGGCCATCCAGCAGCTGGCTAAAACTGGACGCTGGGATGCCCCACTAGCCGTATATATGGACTTGAGGGTAGCTTCCAGCCTTCTGTCCGCCCCGTCCTTAACCCCTTCCCGACATATGACGTATATA
>NW_028142475.1:0-60970 GCF_055691185.1 Crinia signifera | reverse complement strand
TCTAAAGAAGCCTCACACAGGTAGTCTATTGATTTTTGCATAACCTCAAGACTTTTTAACAGGTATTGTTTTGAAATTCTGTCCTCTATGTCAGTATGAAGATTGGAAGCCCATAGTCTCAAGGCTCTTGAAACCGATGCTACCGCTACCGTCGATTTAAGCGACCCAACAGAGGCAGAGTGAACTTTACGCAAGGCATTCTCGGTCTTCCTATCCATCGAGTCTTTGAAGGCTGCTGCATCGTCAACTGGGATAGTGGACCTTGAAGTAAGCTGCCACCGCAGCGTCTACCTTCGGCATCGAGCACCAGCCTAAGAACTCATCGTCCTTGTATGGGTACATCTTTTCAACCCGATTACCTAGTGTCAGCTTCTTGTCTATATTCGTCCACTCCTTTGCTATCATTTCTCTCACCATATTGTGGACTGGAAACGTTCTTCCCTTTCTTGCGCTGTCTTCATATAAGGGATCTTTCACTCCTGAAGTACCTGCTTCCTCCTTATAGTTCATGGCCTTATATATATTTTTCAGCATACCTTCAACTAGCTCCAGATTAAAGGTTCTTACTTCCTCTAACTCCCCTGATTCATCTGTGGAGTTCTTTTCCAGACACACTCTCTTCAGATGAGCCTTTCTCATTACTAAGTTCTGCCTGGGTTCTGGTTCTTTTAGGAGTCTGTGACTGTAAAAATTCATCCTTTGTAACAAAAGACTCTTTCATCTATGTCATCAAATCTTTAAGAATCTCAGACTTCTCAGCCTTTCTATCCAATTTCTTCTGTCCAGCTTCACATTATCACATAATGATTTTTTCTGAGCCGAGGTAAATAGCTTATCACAAGATATGCATCTAGTCTCTATAAACTTCTTCTTAGCTGTCCTCTTCTTATGAACAGTATCAGAAGCAGGCACACTATAATAAAACTACACTAAGTATCTTGTAAAATAAAAGAACTAATGGGCAAAACCAAAGGGCTTACCTCACTGAGGCATCAACCGGCTTGTGGGGAGAAGGTGCATCCATAATGGCTCTCAGCTCCAGCACTATTACTCCAGAAAAACAATTTCCAGAGTGACTGCACATATTCTGTTTCTCCTTGGCGTTTTTTTAAATAGGGCGCCATAACCCTTTAATTTCTGGCTCTCCCCATTCAGGATGGCCGAGCGGAACAAAAAATGCTTCCCCTTGTTTCCGTGGGGAAGCATTTACACGCGCACCTCCGGCGCTTCTGGGCGGAAGTGACGCGTGTATGTATGTGTGTGTATATATATATATATATATATATAAAATCCAGGAGTATCCACACCTTGGGTGGGGGATGTCAGGCACTCGCCTTTATAACAAAGGAATCAAACTTGTTATAAAATCAAATCCGGGCTTTATTGCATCCTATGTAATTGATCAGCATGAATCACAATTGTTATATTTCCATATGTGCCCTGGTCCATAACCGAAACGTCGGGGCACATATGGAAATATAACAATTGTGATTCATGCTGATCAATTACATGTGGAGTTCTTTTCCAGACACACTCTCTTCAGATGAGCCTTCCTCATTACTAAGTTCTGCCTGGGTTCTGGTTCTTTTAGGAGTCTGTGACTGTAAAAATTCATCCTTTGTAACAAAAGACTCTTTCATCCATGTCATCAAATCTTTAAGAATCTCAGACTTCTCAGCCTTTCTATCCAATTTCTTCTGTCCAGCTTCACATTATCACATAATGATTTTTTCTGAGCCGAGGTAAATAGCTTATCACAAGATATGCATCTAGTCTCTATAAACTTCTCCTTAGCTGTCCTCTTCTTAGGAACAGTATCAGAAGCAGGCACACTATAATAAAACTACACTAAGTATCTTGTAAAATAAAAGAACTAATGGGCAAAACCAAAGGGCTTACCTCACTGAGGCATCAACCAGATTGTGGGGAGAAGGTGCATCCATAATGGCTCTCAGCTCCAGCACTATTACTCCAGCAAAACAATTTCCAGAGTGACTGCACATATTCTGTTTCTCCTTGGCGTTTTTTTAAATAGGGCACCATAACCCTTTAATTTCCGGCTCTCCCCATCCAGGATGGCCGAGCGGAACAAAAAATGCTTCCCCTTGTTTCCGTGGGGAAGCATTTACACGCGCACCTCCGGCGCTTCTGGGCGGAAGTGAGGCGTGTATGTATGTATATATATATGTATATATATGTATGTATATATATATATATATATATATATATATATATATATATCCAGGAGTATCCACACCTTGGGTGGGGGATGTCAGGCACTCGCCTTTATAACAAAGGAATCAAACTTGTTATAAAATCAAATCCGGGCTTTATTGCATCCTATGTAATTGATCAGCATGAATCACAATTGTTATATTTCCATATGTGCCCCGGTCCATAACCGAAACGTTGGGGCACATATGGAAATATAACAATTGTGATTCATGCTGATCAACTATATTGGATGCAAAAAAGCCCGGATTGGATTTTATAACAAGTTTGATTCCTTTGTTATAAAGGCGAGTGCCTGACATCCCCCACCCACGGTGTGGAGGATACTCCTGGATTATAACCGGGGTTGTGTGTCAAAACACATTCCCCTTGTCTGGCACCCCAGATCATTGAACTGTATGGAGTGTGAGTGCGGTCTTGCTCTGAAAAATATCTCTAATCTCTATCTCTATCTCTAACCTCTATCTCTAACCTCTATCTCTAATCTCTATCTCTAACCTCTATCTCTATCTCTAACCTCTATCTCTAACCTCTATCTCTAACCTCTATCTCTATCCTCTATCTCTATCTCTAACCTCTATCTCTAACCTCTATCTCTAACCTCTATCTCTATCTCTAACCTCTATCTCTATCTCTAACCTCTATCTCTAATCTCTATCTCTAACCTCTATCTCTATCCTCTATCTCTAACCTCTATCTCTATCTCTAATCTCTATCTCTATCTCTAACCTCTATCTCTAACCTCTATCTCTAATCTCTATCTCTAACCTCTATCTCTAACCTCTATCTCTATCTCTAACCTCTATCTCTAACCTCTATCTCTAACCTCTATCTCTATCCTCTATCTCTATCTCTAACCTCTATCTCTAACCTCTATCTCTAACCTCTATCTCTATCTCTAACCTCTATCTCTAACCTCTATCTCTATCTCTAACCTCTATCTCTAATCTCTATCTCTAACCTCTATCTCTATCTCTAACCTCTATCTCTAACCTCTATAAATATCTCTAACCTCTATAAATATATCTAACCTCTATCTCTAACCTCTATCTCTATCTCTATCTCTAACCTCTATCTCTAACCTCTATCTCTAACCTCTATCTCTATCTCTAACTTCTATCTCTAACCTCTATCTCTATCTCTAACCTCTATCTCTATCTCTAACCTCTATCTCTAACCTCTATCTCTAACCTCTATCTCTAACCTCTATCTCTAACTCTAACCTCTATCTCTATCTCTAACCTCTATCTCTATCTCTAACCTCTATCTCTAACCTGTATCTCTATCTCTAACCTCTATCTCTATATCTAACCTCTATCTCTAATCTCTATCTCTAATCTCTATATCTAACCTATATCTCTATCTCTAACCTCTATCTCTATCTCTAACCTCTATCTCTAACCTCTATCTCTACCTCTAACCTCTATCTCTATCTCTAACCTCTATCTCTATCTCTAACCTCTATCTCTATCTCAATCTCTAACCTCTATCTCTTTCTCTATCTCTAACCTCTATCTCTATCTCTAACCTCTAACCTCTATCTCTATCTCTAACCTCTATCTCTATCTCTAACCTCTATCTCTATCTCTAACCTCTATCTCTATCCTCTATCTCTAACCTCTATCTCTAACCTCTAACCTCTATCTCTAACCTCTATCTCTAACCTCTAACCTCTATCTCTAACCTCTATCTCTAACCTCTATCTCTATCTCTAACCTCTATCTCTAACCTCTAATTCTATCTCTAACCTCTATCTCTAACCTCTATCTCTAACCTCTATCTCTAACCTCTATCTCTAACCTCTATCTCTATCTCTAACCTCTATCTCTATCTCTAACCTCTATCTCTAACCTCTATCTCTATTTCTAACCTCTATCTCTAACCTCTATCTCTATCTCTAACCTCTATCTCTACCTCTAACCTCTATCTCTATCTCTAACCTCTATCTCTATCTCTAACCTCTATCTCTATCTCAATCTCTAACCTCTATCTCTTTCTCTATCTCTAACCTCTATCTCTATCTCTAACCTCTAACCTCTATCTCTATCTCTAACCTCTATCTCTATCTCTAACCTCTATCTCTATCTCTAACCTCTATCTCTATCTCTAACCTCTATCTCTATCCTCTATCTCTAACCTCTATCTCTAACCTCTAACCTCTATCTCTAACCTCTATCTCTAACCTCTAACCTCTATCTCTAACCTCTATCTCTAACCTCTATCTCTATCTCTAACCTCTATCTCTAACCTCTATCTCTAACCTCTAATTCTATCTCTAACCTCTATCTCTAACCTCTATCTCTAACCTCTATCTCTAACCTCTATCTCTATCTCTAACCTCTATCTCTATCTCTAACCTCTATCTCTAACCTCTATCTCTATTTCTAACCTCTATCTCTAACCTCTATCTCTACCTCTAACCTCTATCTCTATCTCTAACCTCTATCTCTATCTCTAACCTCTATCTCTATCTCAATCTCTAACCTCTATCTCTTTCTCTATCTCTAACCTCTATCTCTATCTCTAACCTCTAACCTCTATCTCTATCTCTAACCTCTATCTCTATCTCTAACCTCTATCTCTATCTCTTACCTCTATCTCTATCTCTAACCTCTATCTCTATCCTCTATCTCTAACCTCTATCTCTAACCTCTAACCTCTATCTCTATCTCTAACCTCTATCTCTAACCTCTAACCTCTATCTCTAACCTCTATCTCTAACCTCTATCTCTATCTCTAACCTCTATCTCTAACCTCTATCTCTAACCTCTAATTCTATCTCTAACCTCTATCTCTAACCTCTATCTCTAACCTCTATCTCTAACCTCTATCTCTATCTCTAACCTCTATCTCTATCTCTAACCTCTATCTCTAACCTCTATCTCTACCTCTAACCTCTATCTCTATCTCTAACCTCTATCTCTATCTCTAACCTCTATCTCTATCTCAATCTCTAACCTCTATCTCTTTCTCTATCTCTAACCTCTATCTCTATCTCTAACCTCTAACCTCTATCTCTATCTCTAACCTCTATCTCTATCTCTAACCTCTATCTCTAACCTCTAACCTCTATCTCTAACCTCTATCTCTAACCTCTATCTCTATCTCTAACCTCTATCTCTAACCTCTATCTCTAACCTCTAATTCTATCTCTAACCTCTATCTCTAACCTCTATCTCTAACCTCTATCTCTAACCTCTATCTCTATCTCTAACCTCTATCTCTATCTCTAACCTCTATCTCTAACCTCTATCTCTACCTCTAACCTCTATCTCTATCTCTAACCTCTATCTCTATCTCTAACCTCTATCTCTATCTCAATCTCTAACCTCTATCTCTTTCTCTATCTCTAACCTCTATCTCTATCTCTAACCTCTAACCTCTATCTCTATCTCTAACCTCTATCTCTATCTCTAACCTCTATCTCTATCTCTAACCTCTATCTCTATCTCTAACCTCTATCTCTATCCTCTATCTCTAACCTCTATCTCTAACCTCTAACCTCTATCTCTAACCTCTATCTCTAACCTCTAACCTCTATCTCTAACCTCTATCTCTAACCTCTATCTCTATCTCTAACCTCTATCTCTAACCTCTATCTCTAACCTCTAATTCTATCTCTAACCTCTATCTCTAACCTCTATCTCTAACCTCTATCTCTAACCTCTATCTCTAACCTCTATCTCTAACCTCTATCTCTAACCTCTATCTCTATCTCTAACCTCTATCTCTAACCTCTATCTCTAACCTCTATCTCTATTTCTAACCTCTATCTCTAACCTCTATCTCTATCTCTAACCTCTATCTCTACCTCTAACCTCTATCTCTATCTCTAACCTCTATCTCTATCTCTAACCTCTATCTCTATCTCAATCTCTAACCTCTATCTCTTTCTCTATCTCTAACCTCTATCTCTATCTCTAACCTCTAACCTCTATCTCTATCTCTAACCTCTATCTCTATCTCTAACCTCTATCTCTATCTCTAACCTCTATCTCTATCTCTAACCTCTATCTCTATCCTCTATCTCTAACCTCTATCTCTAACCTCTAACTCTAACCTCTATCTCTATCTCTAACCTCTATCTCTAACCTCTATCTCTAACCTCTAATTCTATCTCTAACCTCTATCTCTAACCTCTATCTCTAACCTCTATCTCTAACCTCTATCTCTATCTCTAACCTCTATCTCTATCTCTAAACTCTATCTCTAACCTCTATCTCTATTTCTAACCTCTATCTCTAACCTCTATCTCTATCTCTAACCTCTATCTCTACCTCTAACCTCTATCTCTATCTCTAACCTCTATCTCTATCTCTAATCTATATCTCTATCTCAATCTCTAACCTCTATCTCTTTCTCTATCTCTAACCTCTATCTCTATCTCTAACCTCTAACCTCTATCTCTATCTCTAACCTCTATCTCTATCTCTAACCTCTATCTCTATCTCTAACCTCTATCTCTATCTCTAACCTCTATCTCTATCCTCTATCTCTAACCTCTATCTCTAACCTCTAACCTCTATCTCTAACCTCTATCTCTAACCTCTATCTCTAACCTCTAACCTCTATCTCTAACCTCTATCTCTAACCTCTATCTCTATCTTTAACCTCTATCTCTAACCTCTATCTCTAACCTCTAATTCTATCTCTAACCTCTATCTCTAACCTCTATCTCTAACCTCTATCTCTAACCTCTATCTCTAACCTCTATCTCTATCTCTAACCTCTATCTCTATCTCTAACCTCTATCTCTAACATCTATCTCTACCTCTAACCTCTATCTCTATCTCTAACCTCTAATTCTATCTCTAACCTCTATCTCTAACCTCTATCTCTAACCTCTATCTCTAACCTCTATCTCTATCTCTAACCTCTATCTCTATCTCTAACCTCTATCTCTAATATCTATCTCTACCTCTAACCTCTATCTCTATCTCTAACCTCTATCTCTATCTCTAACCTCTATCTCTATCTCTAACCTCTATCTCTATCTCAATCTCTAACCTCTTTCTCTTTCTCTATCTCTAACCTCTATCTCTATCTCTAACCTCTAACCTCTATCTCTATCTCTAACCTCTATCTCTATCTCTAACCTCTATCTCTATCTCTAACCTCTATCTCTATCTCTAACCTCTATCTCTATCCTCTATCTCTAACCTCTATCTCTAACCTCTAACCTCTATCTCTAACCTCTATCTCTAACCTCTATCTCTAACCTCTAACCTCTATCTCTAACCTCTATCTCTAACCTCTATCTCTATCTTTAACCTCTATCTCTAACCTCTATCTCTAACCTCTAATTCTATCTCTAACCTCTATCTCTAACCTCTATCTCTAACCTCTATCTCTAACCTCTATCTCTATCTCTAACCTCTATCTCTATCTCTAACCTCTATCTCTAACATCTATCTCTACCTCTAACCTCTATCTCTATCTCTAACCTCTATCTCTATCTCTAACCTCTATCTCTATCTCAATCTCTAACCTCTATCTCTTTCTCTATCTCTAACCTCTATCTCTATCTCTAACCTCTAACCTCTATCTCTATCTCTAACCTCTATCTCTATCTCTAACCTCTATCACTATCTCTAACCTCTATCTCTATCTCTAACCTCTATCTCTATCCTCTATCTCTAACCTCTATCTCTAACCTCTAACCTCTATCTCTAACCTCTATCTCTAACCTCTAACCTCTAACCTCTATCTCTAACCTCTATCTCTAACCTCTATCTCTATCTCTAACCTCTATCTCTAACCTCTAATTCTATCTCTAACCTCTATCTCTAACCTCTATCTCTAACCTCTATCTCTAACCTCTATCTCTAACCTCTATCTCTATCTCTAACCTCTATCTCTATCTCTAACCTCTATCTCTATCTCTAACCTCTATCTCTACCTCTAACCTCTATCTCTATCTCTAACCTCTATCTCTATCTCTAACCTCTATCTCTATCTCAATCTCTAACCTCTATCTCTTTCTCTATCTCTAACCTCTATCTCTATCTCTAACCTCTAACCTCTATCTCTATCTCTAACCTCTATCTCTATCTCTAACCTCTATCTCTAACCTCTATCTCTATCTCTAACCTCTATCTCTATCCTCTATCAATAACCTCTATCTCTAACCTCTAACCTCTATCTCTAACCTCTATCTCTATCTCTAACCTCTATCTCTAACCTCTATCTCTAACCTCTAATTCTATCTCTAACCTCTATCTCTAACCTCTATCTCTAACCTCTATCTCTAACCTCTATCTCTAACCTCTATCTCTATCTCTAACCTCTATCTCTATCTCTAACCTCTATCTCTAACCTCTATCTCTATTTCTAACCTCTATCTCTAACCTCTATCTCTATCTCTAACCTCTATCTCTACCTCTAACCTCTATCTCTATCTCTAACCTCTATCTCTATCTCTAACCTCTATCTCTATCTCAATCTCTAACCTCTATCTCTTTCTCTATCTCTAACCTCTATCTCTATCTCTAACCTCTAACCTCTATCTCTATCTCTAACCTCTATCTCTATCTCTAACCTCTATCTCTATCTCTAACCTCTATCTCTATCCTCTATCTCTAACCTCTATCTCTAACCTCTAACCTCTATCTCTAACCTCTATCTCTAACCTCTATCTCTAACCTCTAACCTCTACCTCTAACCTCTATCTCTAACCTCTATCTCTATCTTTAACCTCTATCTCTAACCTCTATCTCTAACCTCTAATTCTATCTCTAACCTCTATCTCTAACCTCTATCTCTAACCTCTATCTCTAACCTCTATCTCTATCTCTAACCTCTATCTCTATCTCTAACCTCTATCTCTAACATCTATCTCTACCTCTAACCTCTATCTCTATCTCTAACCTCTATCTCTATCTCTAACCTCTATCTCTATCTCAATCTCTAACCTCTATCTCTTTCTCTATCTCTAACCTCTATCTCTATCTCTAACCTCTAACCTCTATCTCTATCTCTAACCTCTATCTCTATCTCTAACCTCTATCTCTATCTCTAACCTCTATCTCTATCTCTAACCTCTATCTCTATCCTCTATCTCTAACCTCTATCTCTAACCTCTAACCTCTATCTCTAACCTCTATCTCTAACCTCTAACCTCTATCTCTAACCTCTATCTCTAACCTCTATCTCTATCTCTAACCTCTATCTCTAACCTCTATCTCTAACCTCTAATTCTATCTCTAACCTCTATCTCTAACCTCTATCTCTAACCTCTATCTCTAACCTCTATCTCTAACCTCTATCTCTATCTCTAACCTCTATCTCTATCTCTAACCTCTATCTCTAACCTCTATCTCTAACCTCTAACCTCTACCTCTAACCTCTATCTCTAACCTCTATCTCTATCTTTAACCTCTATCTCTAACCTCTATCTCTAACCTCTAATTCTATCTCTAACCTCTATCTCTAACCTCTATCTCTAACCTCTATCTCTAACCTCTATCTCTATCTCTAACCTCTATCTCTATCTCTAACCTCTATCTCTAACATCTATCTCTACCTCTAACCTCTATCTCTATCTCTAACCTCTATCTCTATCTCTAACCTCTATCTCTATCTCAATCTCTAAACTCTATCTCTTTCTCTATCTCTAACCTCTATCTCTATCTCTAACCTCTAACCTCTATCTCTATCTCTAACCTCTATCTCTATCTCTAACCTCTATCTCTAACCTCTATCTCTAACCTCTATCTCTATCCTCTATCTCTAACCTCTATCTCTAACCTCTAACCTCTATCTCTAACCTCTATCTCTATCTCTAACCTCTATCTCTAACCTCTATCTCTAACCTCTAATTCTATCTCTAACCTCTATCTCTAACCTCTATCTCTAACCTCTATCTCTAACCTCTATCTCTATTTCTAACCTCTATCTCTAACCTCTATCTCTATCTCTAACCTCTATCTCTACCTCTAACCTCTATCTCTATCTCTAACCTCTATCTCTATCTCTAACCTCTATCTCTATCTCAATCTCTAACCTCTATCTCTTTCTCTATCTCTAACCTCTATCTCTATCTCTAACCTCTATCTCTAACCTCTATCTCTAACCTCTATCTCTATCTCTAACCTCTATCTCTATCTCTAACCTCTATCTCTAACCTCTATCTCTATTTCTAACCTCTATCTCTAACCTCTATCTCTATCTCTAACCTCTTTCTCTATCTCTAACCTCTTACCTCTATCTCTATCTCTAACCTCTATCTCTAACCTCTATCTCTATCTCTAACCTCTATCTCTATCTCTAACCTCTATCTCTAACCTCTATCTCTATCTCTAACCTCTATCTCTAACCTCTATCTCTAACCTCTATCTCTAACCTCTATCTCTATCTCTAACCTCTATCTCTAACCTCTATCTCTAACCTCTATCTCTAACCTCTATCTCTAACCTCTAACCTCTATCTCTAACCTTTATCTGTAACCTCTATCTCTATCTCTAACCTATATCTCTAACCTCTATCTCTATCTCTAACCTCTATCTCTAACCTCTATCTCTAACCTCTATCTCTATCTCTAACCTCTATCTTTAACCTCTATCTCTAACCTCTATCTCTAACCTCTATATCTATCTCTAACCTCTATCTCTAACCTCTATCTCTAACCTCTATCTCTAACCTCTATCTCTAACCTCTATCTCTATCTCTAACCTCTAATCTCTATTTCTAACCTCTATCTCCAACCTCTATCTCTATCTCTAACCTCTATCTCTAACCTCTATCTCTGACCTCTATCTCTAACCTCTATCTCTATCTCTAACCTCTATCTCTAACCTCTATCTCTAACCTCTATCTCTAACCTCTATCTCTAACCTCTAATCTCTATTTCTAACCTCTATCTCCAATCTCTATCTCTAACCTCTATCTCTAACCTCTATCTCTAACCTCTATCTCTATCTCTGACCTCTATCTCTAACCTCTATCTCTAATCTCTATCTCTAACCTCTATCTCTAACCTCTATCTCTATCTCTAACCTCTATCTCTAACCTCTATCTCTAACCTCTATCTCTATCTCTAACCTCTATCTCTATCTCTATCTCTAACCTCTATCTCTAACCTCTATCTCTATCTCTAATCTCTATCTCTAACCTCTATCTCTAACCTCTATCTCTAATCTCTATCTCTAACCTCTATCTCTAACCTCTATCTCTATCTCTAACCTCTATCTCTATCTCTAACCTCTATCTCTATCTCTAATCTCTATCTCTAACCTTTATCTCTAACCTCTATCTCTATCACTATCTCTATCCTCTATCTCTATCCTCTATCTCTATCACTATCTCTATCCTCTATCTCTATCACTATCTCTATCCTCTATCACTATCTCTATCCTCTATCTCTATCCTCTATCTATATCCTCTATCTCTATCCTCTATCTCTAACCTCTATCTCTATCACTATCCTCTATCTCTATCCTCTATCTCTATCTCTATCACTCTCTCTATCACTATCTCTATCTCTATCCTCTATCTCTATCTCTATCCTCTATCTCTAACCTCTATCTCTATCACTATCTCTATCTCTATCCTCTATCCTCTATCTCTAACCTCTATCTCTATCACTTTCTCTGTCCTCTATCTCTATCTCTATCACTGGGGCAGATGTATTAACCAGCGTTAAGTGCAAAAATGCACTTAACGCTGGTTAACTGGGGGGGATTACGTCTGTCCTAATGTATTACTAGCGCACATAACGTGCGCTAGTGACAGCCCGCCGAGTTACGCTCGGCGGGGCTGTCCCTGCAATCCCCCCCAGGGATTAACGGCCGGGGCGATGTATTAACAGCCTTCAAGGCGTTAATTCGCCCCGGCCGCTTCGCCAGCTCAGGGCTAGCGTTGTCCTATCCCCCACTGTGGGGACAACGCTAGCCCTGCTTCTGGCTAGGGCTGCGCTGGAGATCTCGCGTTTTTTGCGAGATCTCGCGCATGCCCAGTGCGGCCGGCCGGGGGACAGGAGATAGCGCATCAGTATTAACTGATGCGCTATCTCCAGAAAGGGACATCGCCGAAGGGGGGAGTTAACGCTCCCCCACTTCGGCAGACAAGATGTTAATACATCTTGTCAATGTCCCTTCCTGCTTCGCCTCGTTATTGAGGCGAAGCAGGAAGTATCATAGCGGCACGATAAGCGCTGCTATGATACATCTGCCCCACTATCCTCTATCTCTATCACTATCTCTATCCTCTATCTCTATCCTCTATCTCTATCACTATCCTCTATCTCTATCCTCTATCTCTATCTCTATCTCTATCACTATCTCTATCCTCTATCTCTATTCTCTATCTCTATCACTATCTCTATCTCTATCACTATCTCTATCCTCTATCTCTATCTCTATCTTTATCACTATCTCTATCTCTATCTCTAACCTCTATCTCTATCCTCTATCTCTATCACTATCTCTAACTCTATCTCTAACATCTATCTCTATCACTATCTCTATCCTCTATCTCTATCACTATCTCTATCCTCTATCTCTATCCTCTATCTCTATCACTATCTCTATCCTCTATCTCTATCTCTAACCTCTATCTCTATCCTCTATCTCTACCTCTACCACTATCTCTATCCTCTATCTCTATCCTCTATCTCTATCACTATCCTCTATCTCTATCCTCTATCTCTAACCTCTATCTCTATCACTATCTCTATCCTCTATCTCTATCCTCTATCTCTATCTCTATCTCTATCCTCTATCTCTATCTCTATCCTCTATCTCTATCTCTATCCTCTATCTCTATCTCTAACCTCTATCTCTATCACTATCTCTATCTCTATCTCTAACCTCTATCTCTATCCTCTATCTCTATCACTATCCTCTATCTCTATCCTCTATCTCTATCTGTCACAATCCTGCCAGAACTCAGTGTGTTTGTCCTGTCTTACCTGCCTGTCAGTCAGTCTTGTTTCTCAGCCTGCTGCAGCAAGATCTGAGTATGTGCTTGTAATGAGCACCTGGGTGATTCTGATTCAGCCATTAACTCTGTGGTTACCACTTGAAAGATACAAGTTCCCTGTTGGCCTCATCCAGAGACTGTTCCAGGTGTGGCCATTCCCAATCACCCGGATGGCCAATCAGTGCTGCTCTGAGGGGTTATCCTCCCAGCCCTGCATAGACGCTTTGCTTTTGCATTGTTGTCAATAACTTGGGAGGAAGCTTCAGCTTGTGTTCCTGCTTTAGCTCTGTGGTATTCCAGTTACCCAGCATTTGTATCCTGCTTCCAAGACCCTGCACCAGCATTTCTACACCTGTGTGTCTCCAAGTACCTGCTCCAGCGTTCCTACACCTGTGTGCTTCCAAGACCCTGCACCAGCGTTCCTGCACCTGTGTGCCTCCAACACCCTGCACCAGCGTTCCTACACCTGTGTGCCTCCAACACCCTGCACCAGCGTTCCTACACCTGTGTGCCTCCAAAACCCTGCACCAGCGTTCCTGCACCAGTGTTCACCTGTTCCTGCATTACAATTACCTGCACCAGTGTTACCCTGTACCTGTATCCAGTACCTGCTTCCTGTCCCAGCACCTGTGTTCCTGAGTCGCCTGCACCTGTGTTCCCGAGTCGCCTGCACCTGTGTTCCCGAAGTCGCCTGCACCTGTGTTCCCGAGTCACCTGCACCTGTGTTCCCGAATTCGCCTGCACCTGTGTTCCCGAAGTCGCCTGCACCTGTGTTCCCGAGTCGCCTGCACCTGTGTTCCTGAGTCGCCTGCACCTGTGTTCCCGAGTCGCCTGCACCTGTGCTTCCAGTTACCTGCACCTGTGCTTCCAAGTTACCTGCACCTGTGTTCATCTGTGCCAGTGTTCATCCGTACCTGTGCTTCCAAGTTACCTGCACCTGTGCTTCCGAGTTACCTGCACCTGTGCTTCCGAGTTACCTGCACCTGTGTTCATCTGCACCTGTGTTCATCCGTTCCTGCATTTTGAGTTACCTGCACCTGTGCTTCCGAGTTTCCTGCACCTGTTCTTCCGAGTTATCTGCACCTGTGACCACTTGCACCCGCACGCTCCAGCATCTGCACCTGTGTCCACCTGTCTCTGCGTGCCTCAGTACCTGCACCCGCAACCACCTTCACCACTGCCTACCGTGCTTCCGGCACCTGCTCCCCAGTGGTCTAACTCCGTGCTTCCTGCACCTGCACTCCAGTGGCCCTACTCTGTGCTTTCCAGCTCCTGTGCTCCCGTGCCTCCAAGTAACTTATCAGTTCCCAGCTTTCCAAAGACTTTTACAGACTTTCAAATGTCCCCTGTACCAGTTCATTCTATGCAATAAACATTACCCATTTGTATCCACTTGCCTCCGTCCTGTTTCCATTGGGTTGTCAGCTAGCCACCAAGGTCACTCCCGGGTCCCAAATCCCCAGTCGTGACAGTATGCAAAAGCCCCTGGACTTGGCTAGTGACTTTAAAGTGGCTATTCAAAACCTGACAGCAATACCAATGGGAACCTACCACCACTCACTTATTCAGCTGCAAGAACTTTTGGCAAAAATGTTTCCCATAATAACTACGTTACTCAGTTACACTCCTGAGGTTGTGAAGCCCATCAGCTACAGCTCCAAAGTGAAAGGAGTCTCAGTGACAGTGCCTGTGAAATCTGAAAGGCCTCCCAACCTTCAGAGCGAAATTTCTGTCCAGGGCAAGCGGAGGTCCCAGCTTTCAGAATCTGAACGCCAAAGACGCAGGTCTCTCCATTTATGTTTCTACTGTGGTAATCCAGACCACTTCATTGAGAATTGTTCACTCCGGAAGCCCAAGAACAAAGTGATTCTGACCACATCCAGTCTTCAGCCCCAAGTGGGGGTCCGCAGTCTTCAGCCCCAAGTGGGGGTCCGCAGTCTTCAGCCCCAAGTGGGGGTCCGCAGTCTTCAGCCCCAAGTGGGGGTCCGCAGTCTTCAGCCCCAAGTGGGGGTCCGCAGTCTTCAGCCCCATGAGGGGGTCCGCAGTCCTGTGTCCACTCCGGTTCCAGCCGGTTCAAGTACCTCCATTGATGATCCGGTTCCAGCCGTCAGTCAGGAGGCTCATTCGGTTCCAGCCGATTCCGACACCTCTGGACCTCATCCGGTCCCATCCGTCAGTCCAGAGTCCACTCCGGTCCCAGCCGGTTCAAGTACCTCCATTGATGATCCGGTTCAAGCCGTCAGTCAGGAGGCTCATTCGGTTCCAGCCGATTCCGACACCTCTGGACCTCATCCGGTCCCATCCGTCAGTTCAGAGTCCACTCCGGTCCCAGCCGGTTCAAGTACCTCCATTGATGATCCGGTTCCAGCCGTCAGTCAGGAGGCTCATTCGGTTCCAGCCGATTCCGACACCTCTGGACCTCATCCGGTCCCATCCGTCAGTCCAGAGTCCACTCCGGTCCCAGCCGGTTCAAGTACCTCCAATGATGATCCGGTTCCAGCCGTCAGTCAAGAGGCTCATTTCGTTCCAGCCGATTCCGACACCTCTGGTTCTCATCCGGTCTTAACCGTCAGTCCAGAGTCCATGCCGGTCCCAGCCGGTTCAAGTATATTCAGTGATCATCCATTGCCATCCATCAATCCTGAGTCCATTACGGTCCCAGCCGGTTTAAGCATCTTCAGTGATCATCCGGTCCCATCCGTCAATCCAGAGTCCCTGCCGGTCCTAGCTGGTTCAAGTACAATCGGATGTCCTCCGGTTCCAGCTGGTCCAAGTTTGTCTACTTCCAAGTCTGTACTATCCTTCAGCCCAGAGACTCTTCCAAACTTACCTGATCCTGATAATTCCAGCCTGTCTTCTATCGACTCCCACTGTGTTGAAAAAAAACAGTTAGTACTCTAGAGACTCTATACTTTAACACAGATTTAGCTCAGTCCTCCAAGATGGAACTCCCCGAACAAGATCAAGCTCTTCTTGACCAATATATCAAAAATTTTCGGGCTGCCAGAAAACAGGCTGGTTCGCAGTCGTCACCGAAGAATCGGTCCATAGATATGGAACTAAATTATATGGCTCTGTCTCCTTCCAAAGATTCCTTCGAGTTTTCTGCTGAATATCCCACATCTTCAAGGTCTGTACCCATGAGCTTAAGAGTGGGCTGTGTTTCTCTGTCTCATCCTCAAGTGGAATCTGCTACGGTACCTTGCCCCAACAAGTCTTCAGAAACCTCCAGTCAGAGCAAGGCAGTCTTAACTCTAGACATGGATTCTGATTCCGAGTATGATGAGGATTATGACTCTACCCCTTTCCTTGAAAATCCTGTTTCACCTTGCCATGTCTTACCTCTGAGAAAAATTCAGTTAGATGCTAAAGATGGCTATCCGAAAGCCCCTGGATATCGAACAAGATTTAATTTGAGTCTTAGTGGTGCCTTAGCCTCAAGGGCCCGATCTTCTTGTCTCTCAGTTCCAGTCAAAAATACTTCAGTTATCCCTGATGAATTTGACTCTACGTCTTTCTCCAGTGGTCCTCTTCGTCCAAGTCAAGTGTTCCTTCAGGACGGAAGTCATCCTCATTATCGTGTCCAATGGAACGGGAATTCCGTTTACATCGACGATGGATGGTCCACCTGTTCTGACGATGAGGCAGAATTGTGACTTTTCTTCAAAGTTCCTGAAGTGTCCGGTGGCCACCCGTAAAGGGGGGGTACTGTCACAATCCTGCCAGAACTCAGTGTGTTTGTCCTGTCTTACCTGCCTGTCAGTCAGTCTTGTTTCTCAGCCTGCTGCAGCAAGATCTGAGTATGTGCTTGTAATGAGCACCTGGGTGATTCTGATTCAGCCATTAACTCTGTGGTTACCACTTGAAAGATACAAGTTCCCTGTTGGCCTCATCCAGAGACTGTTCCAGGTGTGGCCATTCCCAATCACCCGGATGGCCAATCAGTGCTGCTCTGAGGGGTTATCCTCCCAGCCCTGCATAGACGCTTTGCTTTTGCATTGTTGTCAATAACTTGGGAGGAAGCTTCAGCTTGTGTTCCTGCTTTAGCTCTGTGGTATTCCAGTTACCCAGCATTTGTATCCTGCTTCCAAGACCCTGCACCAGCATTTCTACACCTGTGTGTCTCCAAGTACCTGCTCCAGCGTTCCTACACCTGTGTGCTTCCAAGTACCTGCTCCAGCGTTCCTACACCTGTGTGCTTCCAAGACCCTGCACCAGCGTTCCTACACCTGTGTGCCTCCAACACCCTGCACCAGCGTTCCTACACCTGTGTGCCTCCAAAACCCTGCACCAGCGTTCCTGCACCAGTGTTCACCTGTTCCTGCATTACAATTACCTGCACCAGTGTTACCCTGTACCTGTATCCAGTACCTGCTTCCTGTCCCAGCACCTGTGTTCCCGAGTCGCCTGCACCTGTGTTCCCGAGTCGCCTGCACCTGTGTTCCCGAGTCGCCTGCACCTGTGTTCCCGAGTCGCCTGCACCTGTGCTTCCAGTTACCTGCACCTGTGCTTCCAAGTTACCTGCACCTGTGTTCATCTGTGCCAGTGTTCATCCGTACCTGTGCTTCCAAGTTACCTGCACCTGTGCTTCCGAGTTACCTGCACCTGTGCTTCCGAGTTACCTGCACCTGTGTTCATCTGCACCTGTGTTCATCCGTTCCTGCATTTTGAGTTACCTGCACCTGTGCTTCCGAGTTTCCTGCACCTGTTCTTCCGAGTTACCTGCACCTGTGACCACTTGCACCCGAACGCTCCAGCATCTGCACCTGTGTCCACCTGTCTCTGCGTGCCTCAGTACCTGCACCCGCAACCACCTTCACCACTGCCTACCGTGCTTCCGGCACCTGCTCCCCAGTGGTCTAACTCCGTGCTTCCTGCAGCTGCACTCCAGTGGCCCTACTCTGTGCTTTCAAGCTCCTGTGCTCCCGTGCCTCCAAGTAACTTATCAGTTCCCAGCTTTCCAAAGACTTTTACAGACTTTCAAATGTCCCCTGTACCAGTTCATTCTATGCAATAAACATTACCCATTTGTATCCACTTGCCTCCGTCCTGTTTCCATTGGGTTGTCAGCTAGCCACCAAGGTCACTCCCGGGTCCCAAATCCCCATGCGTGACACTATCACTATCTCTGTCCTCTATCCTCTATCTCTATCTCTATCACTATCTCTATCCTCTATCACTATCTCTATCACTATCTCTATCTCTATCCTCTATCTCAGTGGTTCCCAACCTTTTTTCTCTCCCGTACCCCTTGATTAGGCTTTTCATTGATAAGTACCCCCTCCTCTCATTTTTAAATATGGACAGTACTTAGCGGTATGCGGATCCTATGCATGTCCTTATATTAAGGAGGAGCAGAGGAGTAGTATACAGCAAGGAATCATGCCCTTCCGTGTCTAGACACTGGTTGTGTATTACAGTATCTCCAGGATTCCTGTTAATGCCACTGCTTCCTCCACCTTTGTTAGTGCGGGGCAGATGACTGCTGATGTCTGAGGGCAGCATGGGAAGCTCCCAGTGGATTGCTGGTCAGGCATATGACACAACATGGTTTGTCTCCATGGCAATGGGTCTTCTTCAGCCATCAAAAGACCTTTTCATCATCCGCCATTACCAATATTATTTTCAAGTACCCCCAACTGGTCTGCAGAGTACCCCCAGGGGTACTAGTACCCCAGGTTGGGAACCACTGCTCTATCTCTATCCTCTATCTCTATCCTCTATCTCTAACCTCTATCTTTATCACTATCTCTATCCTCTATCCTCTATCTCTATCTCTAACCTCTATCACTATCACTATCACTATCCTCTATCTCTATCACTATCCTCTATCTCTAACCTCTATCACTATCTCTATCCTCTATCTCTATCCTCTATCTCTATCTCTAACCTCTATCACTATCTCTAACCTCTATCCTCTATCATTATCCTCTACCTCTAACCTCTATCTCTATCACGATCCTCTATCTCTATCCTCTATCTCTATCCTCTATCTATATCACTATCCTCTACCTCTATCTCTATCCTCTACCTCTAACCTCTATCTCTATCACGATCCTCTACCTCTATCTCTATCCTCTATCCTCTATCTCTATCTCTATCTCTATCCTCTATCCTCTATCACTATCTCTATCTCTATCCTCTATCTCTAACCTCTATCTCTATCACTATCTCTATCCTCTATCCTCTATCCTCTATCTCTATCCTCTATCTCTAACCTCTATCTCTATCACTATCTCTATCCTCTATCCTCTATCTCTATCACTATCTCTATCCTCTATCCTCTATCACTATCTCTATCCTCTATCTCTATCTCTATCTCTATCCTCTATCTCTATCACTATCCTCTATCTCTATCACTATCACTATCCTCTATCTCTATCTCTATCCTCTATCTCTATCTCTAACCTCTATCTCTAACCTCTATCTCTATCACTATCTCTATCCTCTATCTCTAACCTCTATCCTCTATCTCTAACCTCTATCTCTAACCTCTATCTCTATCTCTAACCTCTATCTCTATCCTCTATCCTCTATCTTTATCTCTATCCTCTATCTATATCCTCTATCTCTATCTCTATCCTCTATCTCTATCCTCTATCTCTAACCTCTATCTCTATCCTCTATCCTCTATCTCTATCTCTATCTCTAACCTCTATCTCTATCTCTACCACTACCACTATCTCTATCCTCTATCTCTATCTCTCACTATCTCTATCCTCTATCCTCTATCTCTATCTCTATCCTCTATCTCTAACCTCTATCTCTATCCTCTATCTCTATCACTATCCTCTACCTCTATCACTATCCTCTACCTCTATCACTATCCTCTACTTCTACCTCTATCACTATCCTCTACCTCTACCTCTATCACTATCCTCTACCTCTACCTCTATCCTCTATCTCTATCTCTATCTCTATCCTCTATCTCTATCACTATCCTCTATCTCTATCACTATCCTCTACCTCTATCACTATCCTCTACCTCTATCTCTATCACTATCATCTACCTCTATCTCTATCACTATCCTCTACCTCTATCTCTATCACTATCCTCTACCTCTATCACTATCCTCTACCTCTATCTCTATCCTCTACCTCTATCTCTATCTTCTACCTCTATCACTATCCTCTACCTCTATCTCTATCACTATCCTCTATCACTATCACTATCCTCTACCTCTATCTTCTATCTCTATCACTATCCTCTACCTCTACCCACTATCACTATCTCTACCTCTATCTCTATCACTATCCTCTACCTCTATCACTATCCTCTACCTCTATCTCTATCACTATCCTCTATCACTATCACTATCCTCTACCTCTATCTTCTATCTCTATCACTATCCTCTACCTCTACCCACTATCACTATCTCTACCTCTATCTCTATCACTATCCTCTACCTCTATCACTATCCTCTACCTCTATCACTATCCTCTACCTCTATCACTATCCTCTATCTCTATAACTATCCTCTATCTCTATCACTATCCTCTACCTCTATCACTATCCTCTATCTCTATCCTCTACCACTATCCCTATCCTCTACCTTCTATCTCTAATCTCTATCACTATCCTCTACCTCTATCTTCTATCTCTATCCTCTATTTCTATCACTATCCTCTACCTCTATCTCTATCACTATCCTCTACCTCTATCACTATCCTCTACCTCTATCTCTATCCTCTATCTCTACCTCTATCTCTATCACTATCCTCTACCTCTACCTCTACCACTATCCTCTACCTCTATCTCTATCCTCTACCTCTATCTTCTATCCTCTATCTCTATCTCTATCACTATCCTCCATCTCTATCACTATCCTCTATCTCTATCACTATCCTCTATCTTCTATCTCTATCACTATCCTCTATCACTATCCTCTACCTCTATCACTATCCTCTACCTCTATCCTCTACCTCTACCCTCTATCACTATCCTCTACCTCTATCCTCTACCTCTATCCTCTACCTTCTATCTCTATCCTCTACCACTATCATCTACCTCTACCTCCTATCCTCTATCTCTATCCTCTACCTCTATCACTATCCTCTACCTCTATCACTATCCTCTATCACTATCCTCTACCACTATCCTCTACCTCTATCACTATCCTCTATCTCTATCACTATCCTTTACCTCTATCTTCTATCTCTATCACTATCCTCTACCTCTATCTCTATCACTATCCTCTATCTCTATCACTATCCTCTATCTCTATCACTATCCTCTACCTCTATCTCTATCACTATCCTCTACCTCTATCTCTATCACTATCCTCTACCTCTACCTTCTATCCTCTATCTCTATCACTATCCTCTACCTTTACCTCTATCACTATCCTCTACCTCTATCACTATCGCTATCCTCTACCTCTATCCTCTATCACTATCCTCTACCTCAGGGGTCTTCAACCTTTCCGACAGTGTGGGCCACATTAAAAAATTCAACAAAGCCAGAGGGCCACTAATCTCTACTGTGGTATTTAGCACAGCCTTTCATAGATAGACATCATAGCCCCGGCAAAACAAGAATAGGAAAATTTCCCTCCACTGGCGCCTATATATTGTATTTAAATGACGTTCCTATTGTTAATGTCGATGTATTATGACCAAAGAACAATAAGTGAAAAGCGTAGGTTACGTATTATGTTCGTTACCGGCGTACCTCTTATACCTAGCTACGTGTGAACAAAACGTAGCGCAGCGTAGCGTACCTTTATTGTGTGTAATACACCAAAGAACCAATACCTTAATAAGAGATCCCTTCGCAGTACTTTGTCTCTAGTCTGCGAATACACCTTTATGGACAGTGTCCGTAATATACCTTATCGCTATATGCGAAATAACTGGCGAGACCACAGTATAGAAGTAAGGAGATAGAAACTCCGTAAATGATGTATTTAAGTCCCTAATAGACAAAAGGGGGTTACAGGAATAGAAAATAACAGGTATAACAGGTAATACAATAGTCTAACAATGAGTTCTACTAGGGGAACAAGCTCTACTAGGGGAAGAAAAACAGACACAGTATACAATCAGCCAACAATACAATAAAAGTAAGTACAGTGAATGCAACCATTTACCGTCTCATCAAATATGCGCAGCGCAGTCCGGTCGGAGCTCGCTATGTTCAGGTTTGAACTATAGCCCGATCAATGGTCATGGAAAGGAAGATGTGCCGAAGTGACCAAGGCCGCCCTTGGTCACCTATCTTATAGGGTCAGAAGGGGGAGGTCAAAGGCCATTCCTATTGGTCAGAGGTCATATGTCAAGTCCTCTGTGATTGGGGCAAAATGATGCACCTGGTTTGGATAGGTGCAGGGGAGTGAACTTTGGAGTCCTTTGTCTGCTGGCATCGTCGTCAGGGGTCGTAAATAGCAGTAAGAACCGGTTACAACTGGATTCTTTTGTTATACACAATTTAACAGAAACAGTCTTGGGAATATGGATTTTGTCCATAACTATCGGACCGTATGAATTGCGATTTATTCGCAATGACCGGAATACTGCGCATAAGAAACGTAACGTAACGGTACTAAACATTATACAGACGGATGTATGTAATGCTGACTAAGCTATGTTTGGTGCTCTAAACCTTTAACTATATTTTATTTAGTGTAAGTATATTATTATGAATTTATGTGTAATAGTATGGCTGCGCTTCGGGTCCACTTTGTCACACAGACTCGGGTATGGATACTTTATTTGCGCAACTCTGCGAACCAAAATGGCGGCCATACTATTCTAAAATGGCGTGTGTGCAACTCGACTTTAACAGTCCACCCTTTGACAGTAAATATAAAACTGTCACAGTACAAACATTTTACATAACGATACAGAAATTCATAATCCTACAGAGAAATTGGGATCCATGAATTAAACATATAAGGGGAGTCGTGTCCAGGTATACTGTACTCCTCTGTAGGTAAAGGCGAGATTCCACTACGGGGAATTGGCTCTCAACTACTTTGTTTACCCCTCTTTGATCCTGCACTAGTCTGTAGCCCTCTTAGATCCTGCACTAGTCTGTAGCAATCGCTGGATCACTGGGTATACTCCTAGTTCAACTTTGGGTTTTAAAGGGTATTGCGGTATTTTTGGGGCTATCCTGCCTTCTTTTAAGCGGATCTCTACTGGAGCTACATTTGCCGTCAGCCCAGCATCCTGTCCATCTTTAGTCCAAAGGGAACTCGGTATTTGTGCTGTAATTTCAGCTACCCTAGATGGATTTGACTCTACAACAGTTGAATACAACATTAGCCTCTGAGGACTGTCCAGCATATCTTGCACTTCTTGTGCAAGATCTCTAGGAGTGTCCAGAAATACCCCATCGGGGGTGCAATAGATGACACATCCCATTTTACATAGTAAATCTCTACCCAGGAGGTTAGTCGGGGCCGCCGCAGCCAACAGGAAAGAGTGTTTGGTATGCAGAGGCCCGATTGTAACATCTGCTGGTTTCGTCAGTGGGTAATGTTGTATTTTTCCTGTTACCCCAATTGCTGCTACTGATTGGTCAGTGAAACCCAAGTGAAGAGGAGTGTTGAGAACAGATCTGGCCGCCTCTGTATCAACCAAAAAGGTTTGCCTTACTCCAGCTATATCAACCTTCACCTGAGGTTCCTCTCTAAGGTGTTGTGTTAATCTAACTGGCTGTAGGATACAGGTATGACCTGTTTCCTATTGTCTTACCTGGGTTGCCCTTAGTACAGTGTCAGCCATCAGATGGGGAGGAGGCATGTTGCGTGACCTGTCTGTCTCCTCCCATTGTCTAGGGGTTGGGTATCTCCGCTTCTCACCCTGGTGAGGCTCCCAGTCTCGCTTATGTGTTTGGTAACTCCTGGGGTTTCCTGACCTACATTGTGTTGAAAGGTGTCCCTCCTTGTTGCAGTCTGATGGGAGCTGTCATAGACAAACGGAGACGGGAGAGCTGTGCACAGGCTACGTGGTAGTAGATGGAGAAGGTATTGTAGAAGCTGAACCCTTAGGACTCAGCACAAGTAGCGGAACTGGTGGCACTGACCAGAGCATGTGAACTGGCGAAAGGAAAATCAGTTAACATATATACCGACTCCAGATATGCTTTCGGAGTAGTAGATGATTTTGGAGCCCTATGGCGCTTCCGAAATTTCATGACGGCGGCTGGCACACCAGTGGCGCATGCGACATACATTAGGAGACTTCTGGGAGCTATCCAGCTTCCAGACAGAGTGGCTTTTATCAAGTGCAAAGCTCACACATCAGAGAAAGACCCGGTGTCACTTGGTAACAGCCGCGCTGATGAGGCAGCGAAAAGGGCCGCATGCCCTATAAATACTTTCACCCATCCTACAAACCTTTGTACACTGAACATGGTATCCACATCCAAACTGATAGACATGCAGAATTTGTGTTCCCCACAGGAAAGAGCAGTATGGAAGTCGAAGGGATGTGGCCAAGAGTCCACCGGACTTTGGAGAGATGGACACGGGAAACCAGTGGCCCCCAGGGCATACCTTCCTAGTCTAGCCGAGGCGGCCCATGGGCTGACACATCTTGGGAAGGAAGGTATGTGCAAGCTGGTAAAGGCCTACTGGTGTGCACCAGGGTTCGCTTCTCAAGCAGGTAGAGTGGCAATGTCATGCCTCACCTGTTTGAGGAAGAATGTTGGAAAAGCCATCCCAACAGAGCCATCCCACATCCCTCCTACAGAAGGCCCTTTCCAGGTAATACAAATCGACTTCATACAGTTACCACCCTGTAGAAATTTGAAATATGTATTAGTTTGTGTTGACATGTTTTCCAGCTGGGTGGAGGCTTTCCCCGCTGCCTCCAACACTGCTACCTTTACAGCAAAGAAAATATGTCAGGAGTTTGTCTGTAGATATGGTATCCCAAAGGTCATTGAGAGTGACAGAGGCACTCATTTCACAGGAGAGGTCTTCCAAATCATGTGTAAACTCCTGGGGATTAATAGTAAACTTCATACTCCATATCGTCCCCAGGCGAGCGCCAAAGTTGAGAGAATGAATGGTACTATTAAGAACAAATTGGGTAAAGTTATGGCTGAAACAGGGTTGTTATGGCCAGAGGCACTGCCTATTGTGCTGTATAGCATTAGGACCACTCCCAGGGCTCCGCTCAACTTGTCCCCCTTCGAGATACTGTTTGGTCGGCAGCCACACATCATGATAGACCCACAGGATGATCTCAAATGCAACAATGAGCTAACTGTACAGTATATCCTAAAGCTAAACAAACAGCTAAGGAAGCAACAAAAGGAGCTGAATTTACTGAACCCTGATATGCCTACCGAGAATTGTCATAATCTTAAATCAGGAGACTTTGTTATGATCCGAAATTTTTTACGCTCACGTTGTTTGATAGACCGTTGGGAAGGACCGTACCAAGTTTTGTTGACCAGCACTACATCGATTAAAGTCGCAGAGAGAGGGACTTGGATACATTCGTCCCACTGCAAGAAAGCCAGTAACCCAGAGTCCCAGTGTGCAGAGAGCGAAAGAGAAGAAGTGTCGCTAGAAGCATTGTTCCGGGAAGACTGAAAAGCAGCCAAGGTCGAGCAACCTGAGCGAACAAAGGTCCAAGAACAGAGCAAATAAAAGTCCCCTGGTAGAGATGATGGAAGGACTCCAAGCAACAGGTTCACAGTTGTACATCTATTTCTTTGTTTTCTTTCTGTTTCCTCTTCCTCATTCAAGGATACTCGGTGGCTGCCACATTCTAGAGCGATCGGAGCGGAGTTCTGACAGTGTAATAATGGACCCAGATATGGGTGAGGTAGAATCCCTAAATCAGCTTGATACTTTGCCCATAACAGGAGAAGGTAAAAGGTATGAGGAAAACGTAGTTCAAGGGCTATGTGATGAGCTATTGTCTGGTGAGTACTGTGTCTGTAGATATTGTCAACCAAAAATGGAAGAAGAATGCATCCAGCGATGTCAGTCGACAAGTAAGGCAACTACAGGCCGACATCCCTTGAGTGATTACCACTCATTAGTGGGTAAGGTCTTAAACCAAACGGAATGCTGGGTGTGTTCACAAGTGCTACATAAAAGGAGTAGTGTAGGCCTAGTCCCATACCCGCTTAATATTTCAGAGATAAGCGTATTAAATAAGGGGAGGCCACTGGATAAGAGATACCTGTATACCAGGTCCCCTAGTCTTAGATTACACCCATACCAAGTGGACAAGTCCCTGGTATGTATGAACTTCTCTAGTTCCAGAACGATTGGTACTTGGGAAGTGACATGGCACAACCAGACAATAGCTTACTCCCAGCGTCCAGATGGAGAGCCTATTGATAAGGAATTATTGTTAAAAATCCGAACCAGTGGGAGACACTATAAATATGTCTACACGGTGAAGAAAAGTAAAATGATGGCCGGCAGAGTATCAGCCGGCTACTGTAATATGACCCTACAGCCAGAGATCTGTGAGGAACAAGTCAGGGAACAGGGGACGGGGATGTTCTTATGGATAATGTGTGACAAGATCATGAAATACTCTGTCCCTTATTTTCTCCCTGACGATGTTTATTATATCTGTGGTAGAAGGACGTACAAATGGCTCTCCATGAACTACGTTGGAATTTGTTACCTAGGTAGAGTGTTACCTGAAGTGATGGCCCTCACACATGAGGAAATGGTAAACATACACAGAGGTATACCTCCTCCTTACACTCACACCGATTATGATCAAATCCACAAAAGGGATTTGACAATCAAGAAAGAACCCCTAGCTTCTGAAATGATACACGAGTCATTCGGTATCCAACTCCTCATTGCATTAGATATCACCCATACCGCCAGAGGAGTCATAAATTTTAAATATATCCAAGCATTAGCCAGCTTGGTAGATAACATCACTGAGATTTATAATGACACCTTTAGATACACTGGGAAGGAGTTACAAGCGTATAAAAGAGAGCTAGTTCAACATCGGATGGTGTTGAACTATTTGACAGCTATGACAGGAGGATATTGTGTCACCCTCTCTACACAGTTTGGGGTGAAATGTTGTACATATATCACCAACAATACTGAAGACCCAGAAGAAATCATCGATCATCGGATGGATGAGATTCTTGAGCTTAAATGGGAATTTAGAAGGGAACACAATATCAGCCTGGCAGAGATAGGTAACAAAGTTAGCGAATGGACCTCTTGGTTGAATCCAATGCACTGGTTCTCTGGTTTAGGAGAATGGGCGCAAGGGATCATAGCTAGCATAGGAAAACTCCTTCTCTGTATCGGTGGTGCCATCATAGTCTTTGTGCTATTGTTCAAATGTTTAAAGGTGGTGACCCGGGGTAAGGCAAAACGTACGAAAATCATGAGTGTAAGAACGAGAGATGCACAGGAAGACCAGGGTTTGGTATATGACCCTAGAATCGAAACCACCTCCCTTTAAAGAAACCATATTTGTGAACGTGTATATGTTGTAACCACCCCTGTTTTTATTTTTATCCCAAAATTGTACATTATCCTTCGTGACCCTGAGTAGATTGTTCGATAAATGCGGCCCATCGTTTATCCGTGATCCTGGATCGGCCAAGAGCAGATGGTTTACTCCCCTTATATGTTTAATTCATGTATCCCAATTTCTCTGTTAGGATTATGAATTTCTGTATTGCTGTGTAAAATGTTTTGTATTGTAACAGTTTTATATTTACTGTTAAAGGGTGGACTGTGGAAGTCGAGTTACACACATGCCATTTTAGGATAGTATGGCCGCCATTTTGGTTCGCAGAGTTGCGCTAATAAAGTTTCCATACCCGATTCTGTGTGACAAAGTGGACCAGAAGAGTAGCCATACTATCACACATAAATTCATAAAGACATACTGACACTAAGTAAAATATAGTTAAAGGTTTAGAACGCCACACATAGCTTAGTTAGCCCTGCATACATCTGCCTGTATCATGTTTAGTACCGTTCCGTTCCGTTCCTTATGCGCAGTATTCCGGTCTTTGCGAATATTTCACAATACACACGGCCCGATAGTTATGGACATAATCCATATTCCAGAGACAGTTTCTGTTGAAAGTATGTAACAAAGGAATCTAGATGAAACTGGTTCTTACAGTTATTTACAACTGCTGACGACGAAACCATCAAACAAAGGACTCTTAAAGTTCACTCCCCTGCACCTATTCAAACCAGGGGCATCGTCTTACCCCCAATCACAGTGGACCTGACATACGATCTCTGATCAATGGGAATGGCCTTTGACCTCCCCCTTCTGACCCTATAAGATAGGTGACCCAGAGCAGCCACGGTCACTTCGGCACATCTACCTTTCCCTGACCTTCTACCGGGCTATAGTTCAACCCTGAGCGATAGCGAGCTCTGACCGGACTGCGCTTCGCATATTTGATGAGACGGTAACGGTTGCATTCACGGTATTTATTCTTATAGTATTGTTGGCTGATTGTGTCTTGTATCTGTTTTCTTCCCCCCTAGCAGAGCCTGATTATTGTATTCATTGTTAGTCTATTGTATTACCTGTTATACCTGTATTTTCTATTTCTGTAACCCCCTTTTGTCCATTAGGGACTTAAATACAACTTTTTACGGAGTTCCTATCTCCTTACTTCTATACTGTGGTTGTGTCGGTTTATTCGCATTTAGCGATAAAAGGTTTATTCGCAAAGTAGAGACAAAGTACTGCGAAGAGGTCTCTTATTAAGGTATTGGTTCCGTGGTGTATAATACACAATAAAGGTACGCTACGCTGGAATAAAGGAATAAAGGGTACGTAGGTTACGGACACAATACGTAATCTGCGCTTTTCACTTATTGTTTCTTTGGTCATATTTAATCGCCATTAACACACCTATCCTCTATCACCTATCCTCTATCACCTATCCCCTATCCTCTATCACCTATCCCCTATCACCTATCCTCTATCACCTATCCTCTATCACCTATCCCCTATCCTCTATCCCCTATCACCTATCCTCTATCCTCTATCACCTATCACCTATCCTCTATCCCCTATCACCTATCCCCTATCACCTATCACCTATCCACTATCCTCTATCACCTATCCCCTATCCCCTATCCTCTATCACCTATCCCCTATCCGCTATCACCTATCCCCTATCCCTATCACCTATCCTCTATCCCCTATCCTCTATCACCTCTCCCCTATCCTCTATCCTCTATCACCTATCCTCTATCACCTATCCTCTATCCCCTATATTCTATCCCTTATCCTCTATCACCTATCCCCTATCACCTATCCTCTATCACCTATCCCCTATCCTCTATCACCTATCCTCTATCACCTATCCCCTATCCTTTATCACCTATCCCCTATCCCCTATCACCTATCCTCTATCCCCTATCCTCTATCACCTATCCCCTATCACCTATCCTCTATCCGTTATCACCTATCCCCTATCACCTATCCCCTATCACCTATCCTCTATCACCTATCCCCTATCCTCTATCACCTATCCCCTATCACCTATCCTCTATCACCTATCCCCTATCCTCTATCACCTATCCCCTATCCTCTATCACCTATCCCCTATCCTCTATCCCCTATCCTCTATCCCCTATCCCCTATCACCTATCCTCTATCCCCTATCCTCTATCCTCTATCACCTATCCTCTATCCCCTATCACCTATCACCTATCCTCTATCACCTATCCCCTATCCTCTATCCTCTATCACCTATCCTCTATCCCCTATCCTCTATCACCTATCCCCTATCCTCTATCCCCTATCCTCTATCACCTATCCTCTATCCCCTATCCTCTATCACCTATCACCTATCCTCTATCCCCTATCCTCTATCACCTATCACCTATCCTCTATCCCCTATCCCCTATCCTCTATCACCTATCCCCTATCCTCTATCACCTATCCTCTATCCCCTATCCCCTATCCTCTATCACCTATCCCCTATCCTCTATCACCTATCCCCTATCCTCTATCCTCTATCACCTATCCTCTATCCCCTATCCTCTATCACCTATCACCTATCCTCTATCACCTATCCCCTATCCTCTATCCTCTATCACCTATCCTCTATCCCCTATCCTCTATCACCTATCCCCTATCCTCTATCCCCTATCCTCTATCACCTATCCCCTATCACCTATCACCTATCACCTATCCCCTATCCTCTATCACCTATCCTCTATCACCTATCCCCTATCCTCTATCACCTATCCCCTATCATCTATCCCCTATCCTCTATCCCCTATCCCCTATCACCTATCCCCTATCACCTATCCTCTATCCCCTACCCTCTATCACCTATCCTCTATCACCTATCCCCTATCACCTATCCCCTATCCTCTATCCCGTATCCTCTATCACCTATCCCCTATCACCTATCCCCTATCCTCTATCCCCTATCACCTATCCTCTATCACCTATCCCCTATCCTCTATCACCTATCCTCTATCACCTATCCCCTATCACCTATCCTCTATCCCCTATCCTCTATCACCTATCCTCTATCACCTATCCTCTATCACCTATCCCCTATCCTCTATCCCCTATCCTCTATCACCTATCCTCTATCACCTATCCCCTATCCTCTATCCCCTATCCTCTATCACCTATCCCCTATCCTCTATCACAGCGGTGGCCAACCCGCGGCTCCCGAGCCGCATGCGGCTCTCCTCTGCCTCATGTGCGGCTCGGGAGCTATCACCCCTTCAGCGGCTCCCCCCCTTTGATCTGCGGCTCTGCGGCGCCGGGCTTTCACGCTTGACGACGAGCCGCGGGCGCCGTGTGACACGCATGCGCAGTCACAATAGGAACAGTGTGCGCGGCTATTTCCTACTGCGCAGTCCTCTTCATTGTTCTACCGCCACGCCGTGCTCCTGCCGTTTGCTCCCACCAGCCTCCTCCCATCCTCCATCCTTCAGGACTGTGTATGTACGAATTAAAAAATAATATAATGCATGTAGGGGAGGGTGGGGTATGTATATATATATATATATATATATATATATATATATATATATATATATACGGGCTAGCCTGTGATACCTTGTTATTATACAGGGGGAGAGCAGTCTGCGGTGTCCTGTTATCATACAGGAGGAGCAGCCTGTGTGTGCTTTTTTAAACAGCAGGAGCAGCATGTGGTGTCCTGTTAGTATACAAGGGGAGCAGCCAGCGGTGTCTTTTTATTATACAGGGGGAGAAGCCTGTGGTGTCCTGTTATTTATTATACATGGGGGCAGCCTGCGGTGTCTTTTTATCATACAGGGGGAGCAGTCTGTGGTGTCCTGTTATCATACAGGAGGAGCAGCCTGTGTGTGCTTTTTTAAACAGCAGGAGCAGCATGTGGTGTCCTGTTAGTATACAAGGGGAGCAGCCAGCGGTGTCTTTTTATTATACAGGGGGAGAAGCCTGTGGTGTCCTGTTATTTATTATACATGGGGGCAGCCTGCGGTGTCTTTTTATCATACAGGGGGAGCAGCCTGCGGTGTCCTGTTATCATACAGGGGGAGCAGCCTGTGTGTCCTTTTTTAAACAGCAGGAGCAGAATGTGGTGTCCTGTTAGTATACAAGGGGAGCAGCCAGCGGTGTCTTTTTATTATACAGGGGGAGAAGCCTGTGGTGTCCTGTTATCATACATGGTGGCAGCCTGCAGTGTCCTGTTATCATACCGGGGGAGCAGCCTGTGTGTCCTTTTTTAAACAGCAGGAGCAGCATGTGATGTCCTGTTAGTATACAAGGGGAGCAGCCAGCGGTGTCTTTTTATTATACAGGGGGAGAAGCCTGTGGTGTCCTGTTATTATACATGGGGGCAACCTGCGGTGTCTTTTTATCATACAGGGGGATCAGCCTGTGGTGTCCTGTTATCATACAGGGGGAGCAGCCTGTGTGTCCTTTTTTAAACAGCAGGAGCAGAATGTGGTGTCCTGTTAGTATACAAGGGGAGCAGCCAGCTGTGTCTTTTTATTATACAGGGGGAGAAGCCTGTGGTGTCCTGTTATCACAGCCACCTATGCCCAGCTGCTGACCACAGCCAACTTCACTCAGCAGCTGACCACAGCCACCTTCGCCCAGCTGTTGAACACAGCCACCTACGCCCAGCTCCTGAACACAGCCACCTACGCCCAGCCGCTACTGCTGACCACAGCCTCCTGTGAATTGCACCTGAACCCAGCCTAAGGTATGCAATTCTTAACCTGCTGCCTTTCTTTCTCCCACTGTATATCACTGCTGTCCTTCTACTTATCCCTGCTGTCACTATCTCTCTCCCACAGTGTCTTCTGCACCACCACTACCAGTCACAGACTCCTCTTCCCAGCTGCTGACCACAGCCACCTTCGCCCAGCAGCTGACCACAGCCACCTTCGCCCAGCTGTTGAACACAGCCACCTACGCCCAGCTCCTGAACACAGCCACCTGCGCCCAGCCGCTACTGCTGACCACAGCCTCCTGTGAATTGCACCTGAACCCAGCCTAAGGTATGCAATTCTTAACCTGCTGCCTTTCTTTCTCCCACTGTATATCACTGCTGTCCTTCTACTTATCCCTGCTGTCACTATCTCTCTCCCACAGTGTCTTCTGCACCACCACTACCAGTCACAGACTCCTCTTCCCAGCTGCTGACCACAGCCACCTTCGCCCAGCAGCTGACCACAGCCACCTACGCCCAGCTCCTGAACACAGCCACCTACGCCCAGCCGCTACTGCTGACCACAGCCTCCTGTGAATTGCACCTGAACCCAGCCTAAGGTATGCCATTCTTAACCTGCTGCCTTTCTTTCTCCCACTGAATATCACTGCTGTCCTTCTACTTATCCCTGCTGTCACTATCTCTCTCCCACATTGTCTTCTGCACCACCACTACCAGTCACAGACTCCTCTTCCCAGCTGCTGACCACAGCCACCTTCGCCCAGCAGCTGACCACAGCCACCTTCGCCCAGCTGTTGAACACAGCCACCTACGCCCAGCTCCTGAACACAGCCACCTACGCCCAGCCACTACTGCTGACCACAGCCTCCTGTGAATTGCACCTGAACCCAGCCTAAGGTATGCCATTCTTAACCTGCTGCCTTTCTTTCTCCCACTGTATATCACTGCTGTCCTTCTACTTATCCCTGCTGTCACTATCTCTCTCCCACAGTGTCTTCTGCACCACCACTACCAGTCACAGACTCCTCTTCCCAGCTGCTGACCACAGCCACCTTCGCCCAGCAGGTGACCACAGCCACCTTCGCCCAGCTGTTGAACACAGCCACCTACGCCCAGCTCCTGAACACAGCCACCTACGCCCAGCCGCTACTGCTGACCACAGCCTCCTGTGAATTGCACCTGAACCCAGCCTAAGGTATGCAATTCTTAACCTGCTGCCTTTCTTTCTCCCACTGTATATCACTGCTGTCCTTCTACTTATCCCTGCTGTCACTATCTCTCTCCCACAGTGTCTTCTGCACCACCACTACCAGTCACAGACTCCTCCTCCCAGCTGCTGACCACAGCCACCTTCGCCCAGCAGCTGACCACAGCCACCTACGCCCAGCTGCTACTGCTGAGAATTGCACCTGAACCCAGCCTAAGGTATGCAAATCTTAACCTGCTGCCTTTCTATTCTTATTCTCTCTCTCTCTCTCTCTGAATTTTGGCTAATTCCGTGGAAATTTTGGCTATTCTGTGTGGTACAATGTGAATTCATCCCTGGTATCATAATGTGAATTTTTTCTCATACCGTGTGGCATAGTGTGAAATTTGTCTCATATCGTGTGGCATAGTATGAATTTTGTCACATACTATTTGGCGTAATGTGAACAATTTTGGCTAATTCTGTGGTGATTAATTTGAATTTTGGCTCATGCTATGTGTAGCATGATGTGAATTTTGTCTCATTCAATGTGGTATGCGGAGAATTTTGGCTCAATCCATGTGGCATAATGTGTAAGGGGCACTAATTTTTTGAAAAATATTTTTATTAAACACTTTCATGTACATTATGAAATGTTTTGTTGTAACAATTGAATAACAATTCAATAAAAAGAAATTTGACATCACAATTTTGACATTGACCGTTAATTTCACATTATTCAGTTTTCCTTTTTCCGTCACAATCGGGGTGTATGAATAGTTATTTCTGTTCAGATTTTACACTTAGACATAGCATAACAGTCAGAGTTTTTCTTTTTTTCCTCCTTCCTACATAGTGATGTTTTGGTAATTCTTTAATATTAACAATATTATGAATTAATTATAAGTACAAGATGTTGAAATAAAAATAACATAAGAAAAATTAAAAATAAAATAAAAATTCAAAAATCGGATATTGTGACCCTACCAGCAGACTTTCAAAGGAGGATTCAAAACACCTTGCAATGCACGGAGTGGTATGAGACGAGGAGGCTGCTGGGAGATCCACCAATAGCAGTTGAGTAGGGGCGGGAATCTCGGGTATAAACCTTGTACAAAATAAAAAGGGTCTTGCTATTGTTGTCCGATGATGAGGGATTTAGGTGGAGGGAACCTTCACACACAGAAACATACAAAGAAATAACTACCAAAAATTCTCAAGAGACGTTTCATGGTTACTCATATATTGCCTTTTATTGGAGAGATGTGCAGAGGACATTCTTGAATTCTCGAATTTTCAGATTTTGGATATTGTTAAATAACAAAGCAATGTAATTGTTTGAAATTTACTTGTAATACTGTATGACTAATTTGTAATTACTGCAATGTCTAGATATGTAAATGTTGCAATGCATTACGCAATAAAAAGAATTTAAAAAAAAAAAATCGGAAGAAGTCCGGATGCGGACCTGTAAAATCAAAAAGGTGTGCTCCTCTCTCTCTCGCCTCCCCCCCCCCCCACCCTCGCCGACCCCCGAAAGGGAAAATAGTGTGAGTAGTGGATAAAATAAAAATTAAATAAAGAAGAAAAAATGTCAAAGTGGGGGAGCTATGTCACAGTCACAGGGTGATCCTCGGCTATTGTACGTAACAGGTACCAGGATGTGTCCTTTAGACTCTTGTGAATTTGTTGCCTCACTTCTAGGGATAGTGTTGCTATGTAGCTTTCCCACATTGAGAAGAATTTTTTGACCTTGGATTCTTTATTTAAAGTGGTCTCGACCCAATCCATTCTAAAAAGATGGAAAAGTTTATGTTTAAATAAGGGGAAGGTTGGGGAGGACGTTGAAGTCCATTCCTGTAGTATGGTTTTCCTTGCGGCTGCACTAATGGCCAGCAATAGGTCTCTGCAGCCTTTTGTTACTCTTAGGTCTGAGGGGATTACGCCTAACACTGCCCAGTCGTCTACGAATGGGACGTAGTTTACTAGGTGTGTTTCTGCATATCTTTTTACTTGGAGCCAAAAGCTTCTGACCATTGGGCATGACCAGAAGCAGTGGTAAAGGTCTGCCTCAAGTTCCCCACATCTATAGCAAGCGCTCGAATTTGTTCTGCCCATTAAGTGGCTCCGGTGGGGTGACAGGTAGGCTCTGTGATATATGTTAAGGAACATCTCGACATACGAAGCTGAGGGTAATGTTTTGCAGGATTTTAGGAGGAATTTCATTAGGTCATCTGTGTCGTATTGTGGGAATTTTTGTGTCCATTGGGCTATGCCTTGTTTGCTGGTTGTATAGTCTAGAATGATTTGGAAGTGTTGATAATAACAGGATATGGCTTTTTTCTCTAGGGGTGGTTGTAGTAGGAGTGTATCTATGGTGTTGTTCCAGTCTTTGTCTGAGAAGTTACGAACTACCGTGGAAGTATAATGTTGGGCTTGTAGGAAGGCCAGAGGGTGTCCCGTTAGGCATGGGAATTTTTCTGTCGCCTCTGAAAAGGTTAAAGGTCTACGCGCTGTTCTGTCGATCAATGATCCAATGCCTGTGACTCCCCCCACCCTCCATATATTGAATGGGTATGTGGCTGCCCCTTCCTGGAAATCTGTATTATTTATGAATGGAAGATGTATTGATTTGTGGGAATTTAGGCCTGCTTGGCTTCTGATCCAGTGCCATGTTTTTTTTGTACTCCATATCAGGGGGTTTTCTTGTAACTGTTTGGGGACCTCCTGGTCATGGAGGTGTAGGAATGACAGCAGGCATTTTCCCGGTACCATCTCTCTTTCCAGGGAAGTGCACGTATAATGTTCTGTCCCTGCTAACCAGTCTGAAAGGTAGCGGAACATTGTGGCTTTATTGTATTGCCTAATATCCGGTAGGCCCAAGCCACCATTCCATTTGGGCTGTTGTAGCTTTATTAGGCCTATTTTGGGTCTGCCACTGTTCCATATAAACTCTCTGACGTTTTTATTGAAGATTTTAATGTCTTTTGGGGAGATATACAAGGGCAATCCCTGCAGGAGGTACATTATTCGTGGGAAAGTTACCATTTTGATTAGGTTTATTCTCCCGATGTAGGAGATGGGTGGGTTTTTCCAGTTTTTTAGCTCTTCGTAGATCTGTTGGAATATGGGGGCGTAGTTTAATTTATAGAGTTGTCCTAGATGTCTGGGGATTTGTGTGCCTAAATAAGTAAATGAATTAGTGGCCCAAGCAAATGGTACACTTTTAGTGAAGTCAGTGGGTAGAGGGTGCGATGCCAGGGAAAGTGCCTTGGATTTTTGCATGTTGATTGCGAAGCCCGATATTTCTTTGAAGTGATTGAATAGATGTATAATGTGATGGAGAGACTCCGTCGGGTTGGAAATATATAGTAGGATGTCATCCGCAAATGCGGTGAGCTTCACAACCCTGGATCCGATTGCTATGCCCTTGAAGATGGTGTCGGCTTCTAGGAGGCGTAGAAATGGGTCCAGAGCTAAATTGAATAACAGGGGCGATAAAGGGCAACCCTGGCGGGTGCCCCTCTGCATCTCTATTGGGTAGCCAAGGGTACCGTTTACCATGATTCTAGTTGTGGGGGATTTATATAGATACTTAATAAAGTCTATCAGTGTTGTGTTGAAGCCTCTGTGTTCTAAAGTTTGGAAAAGGTGGGGCCATAGCACTGTGTCAAAAGCTTTTATGGTGTCGAGGCTTAGTAGAATATTGGTATGAGTGTTGGTTAGGGAAGATGATGCTACCGCTGCTATGGCTGTTCTTATGCCTTTCACTGAGTGTCTTCCACGGATAAATCCTAGTTGTGTTGGCGTGAGAAGATCAGGGAGTACCGTTTGCATCCTATCCGCTATGATTTTGGCTAGTAATTTTATGTCTGTGTTTATTAGACTAATGGGCCTGTAGGACTCTACTAATTGAGGATCTTTTTGTGGTTTGGGTAACAATATGGTGGTCGTGTTTGTTAGATGTGGGAAAGGGGTATGGTGTGTGAGGAGGTTGTTAAACAGGTCCGTGAGTGCCGGGGCTAGTTGGTGTTGAAGGAGTTTAAAGTATTCATTTGATAGGCCGTCTGGGCCAGGGGATTTTCCCAGATGAGAAGAAGTGATTGCCTTTAAAACCTCCTCTAGGTGTATAGGTTCTGTTAGTATGTCGCTTTGTGATGGGGTTAGCTTTGGGAGGTGTAATTGGTGAAATAAATCTGCTTGGTTTGCTGTGTCTGTTGTGTGGTCTCTATACAATGTTATGAAGTATCTTTCAAATTCTGCGAGTATGTCAGGGGTGTTGGTAGATAGTTGTCCGGACTGTGGGTTGCGTATTGCCGTGACATATGTGCGTTTATGTTTAGGTCTGGACATGTTGGCCAGCAGTTTGCCTGTTTTATTACCCCACCTAAAGAATTTTTGTTTTGTGTAGAGTACGTCTTTTTTGGCCTGTTCCAGTAGGTGGGTGTCTAGGAGCTGTTTCGTTTCTTGGTATTTAAGTAATAAGGATAAGGGGCACTAATTTTAAACAGAATGTAAAACAGATTTCATGTTTGCAGAAAAATCGTCGACATGTAAAAACTCTCTCTCTCTCTTTGTAATGTATACGGTCACCATTTCTGACCTACAGCCTATTTTTTATTAATTGCATTTTGAAATTGTTATCATAGTATGCATTTTGCTCTGTGAAAATGAACTATGTGACAGTATAGCTTAGCAATGTTGGTTATTACTGTAAGGGCCTGCCATTGCGGCACAGTGCCCTTACTGGCATTTGGCCCTTATACCCCACCAGGTTACCTGCCTCTCAAACCTGATGTACAGCTTTATACATGCTAAGATTCTTTGGTAGGCTGCTGTGCTTTTATGTGGATTGTTTTTTGTGTGCAATAGTGAACTTGTGCCATATACATGATAGATTGATAATAGTCTGCAGACCTAATTTAAACATTTTTGATAGCGTATGAATGTATTTTATTTTCTATGAAATTGCAGAATATTCCAAGCATTTTTAAACATGGAAAAGAAAACCCAAAATAAACGTAAATACGAGGATGAACACAGAACATTCTTAACGGAATGGGAAAACTTGTATTTTTTCATAGATCACAAAGGCAAACCCCTCTGTCTGATATGCCAGACTGCACTAACACACTTCAAGTGTTCAAATCTTCATCGTCATTTTAGCACACATCATGCTAAAATGGACGAGGAATTCCCTATAGGTACTGAACTACGATCTCACAAGGTAAAAACTTTGAAGGGTCAAATTGCAAAACAAACACAAGTGTTCCAGAAATTTTCCAAACATTCTGAGACAGTTACACATGCCTCTTATAAAGTTGCTTGGAATATTGCCCGTGCAAAAAAACCTTATAATGAAGGTGAATTTGTTAAAAAATGTCTCACAGATGTAGTGTCCATCCTGTGCCCAGAAAATATAGCTCTGAAAAAAATGGTTTCAGACCTACAACTCTCACGACATACAGTTGAGCATAGAATATCAGACATAAATGTTTCTGTTGAATCTCAATTAACTTCTGATCTTCAAAAATGTGAATACCTCAGCATTGCACTAGACGAGTCTTGTGATGTCCAGGACAAATCTCAATTGGCAATATTTGTACGGACTGTTTCAAAGGATTGTGTAATCAAGGAAGAACTCCTTGATATAATGCCTTTAAAAGACCGAACCCGGGGCATTGATGTGAAAGAAACACTGATGGATGTTATGGCAAAATCAAAGTTGCCTATATCAAAGCTTACAGCAATGGCAACTGATGGGGCACCATCCATGGTTGGATCTGTGAATGGCCTTGTGGGACTGTGCCGGGCTGACAAACAGTTCCCTGACTTCTGGACGTTTCACTGCATCATCCATCGGGAGCAACTGGTATCTAAAAAGTTACATTTGGATCACGTAATGGATCCTGTCCTAAAAATAGTCAATTTTATTCGCACACATGCTCTCAATCACAGACAATTTAGGAATCTCATTGCTGAGCTTGACCAAGGTCTTCCAGGCGACCTGCCACTTTACTGTACCGTAAGGTGGCTTTCAAAAGGTAAAGTCTTATCTCGTTTTTTGGAACTTTTGAACCCTGTGAAGATTTTTATGGAAGCAAAAGGAAAGGAATACCCTGAGCTGTCAGATCCACAATGGGTTTTAGACCTGGCATTTCTTGTGGACATGCTGCGGCATCTCGACAGACTCAACCTGGATCTTCAAGGGAAATTCAAGATACTGCCTGACATGGTGCAAAGTATATTTTCTTTTATCAGCACACTCAATTTGTTCAATACTCAACTTCAAAAGGGAGATCTAACACATTTTCCTTTACTGTTAAAGGAAAGTGAACAAGTACCTGATATCTTAAAAAGTAGCACAGCACGGTATGCAATATTGACTGAAGAACTTAAAGACAGCTTTCTGGAAAGATTCCATGATCTACAGCTGAAAAAACCTCAGATTAGATTCCTAGTTGACCCTTTCAATACGGATGCCAACACTTTGAAAGCCCCTTTAGTCACAGATGAAGCAAGTACACAGATTGAGATGCTTGAATTTTATGAGGATGACCGACTTAAATCTGTCCTGAAAGATGGAACAATTGAGTTCTGGAGAACTGTACCAATGGAGAAATACCCCAATGTCAAATGTGCAGCACTCAGACTTTTATCAATGTTTGGTTCTACTTACCTTTGTGAGTCTTTTTTTTCTACACTAAAACAAGTTAAATCAAAGCATAGATCTGTTCTAACAGATACACATGTAAGAGAATTACTGCGAGTAGCGACAACCGCATATGACCCAGAATTTAAAAAAAATGATTGATAACAAGGACTGTCAGAAGTCTCACTAAGAAAAAGGACAGCAGGGGACGTGGCATGACCGAGCTTCTGTGGACGCAGGGTAAGTGAACTTCACCGAAAATTTGAAAAATTATCCTGCCTGGGAGACCATAGGCACCCCACACCTACTCACCGGTGCTCCTAAAGCTCCCCTGCACTTTACAAGTTGTTCACTTGGTAACTGCCTGGTGTACCCTCGTTGTCTTTTAGTACTGGCATCCTGTGTGTGTGCTATCATTTATTTTAGCTACTCTGATCCTTATGCACAATAGGCATCTATGCCTTTCTATGTTTGGTGCTCGTAGCCCTGATTACTGCCTGGTCTTTGTTTGAAATGTTATTGGGACTTTTTTGCTCTTTATATAAATCTGGTGGTTGATAGGGGGCGTGGCTTGGCCGGGCATGTGAGTAGACGCTGACTCCGTGAGCTCCCTAATAATCCTCTTAAAAATCCTTATTCCTGCACCCTATACACGCCTGGGTTGCCCCAAACCAAGCACAGAGCCCCACCGCTGCATAGAGACTTCGTTTGTGCCAGCTTGAAGGCTCCAAAAGAACTCCTGCACCTGATCTCAGTGCAGCCTCGGACACTCACCGCGAGGCACGACCCGCCATCTTGCATCCTGACACACTCAGTGCCTGCGACGGGACCCTCTTCCCCTCCCGACGTCCACAAACAACAGCGGCAGGGTGAGACTCGCCCCATCTCCCCGCCTGACTGCTCTGCACAGAACCCGGAGAGCGGGTGTGACGTGCGTCCGCAGCTCCGTCCCCCCGCTCGGCGTACACAGCCTGGAGCGGCCGGCTGGACGTGGGAGCTAGCCGCCCTCCATTTCAACACCCCGCGGGAGGTGGCGGCTCCCTAAGGAGAATCGGCGGAGAGACAGGTGAGCCTGCCAGTGCCACTGGACAGCTTAGAGACGATACGGGAGGAAGCGGGGTAGGACACAGAGGCGGCATCCTCCCCCTATCCCTCACCCCAGATCCCTTCCTCTGGCTGAAACATACCCAATGCCCTACCCTAACCTCCAGAACCAACACCTCTCCTAAACCTCTGCCTTGGACACTTTTATCTGTCTGGGAGCCCTGTATACACTCCAGGTCCTAAGCCCTATACACCTGAGACTGGGCCTGATACTCCTGGCTTTTTTTTTCACCCTCCCCATTATTTCTCTTTTTTCAAGAGGAGCCATTTTGGAGGCACGGGGTACTCCCAATTGTCTACACAGCTTGCTCCCCCTGCTGGTCTTCTAAGAAATTACATTCCACGCTCCAGACATCCCAGCAGCAATGGGGAAATCTACTGCTGCAACAGCTGCGGCTAAACTGGAAAAATATGCCCGCCCTTCCCAAGCCTCATCCTCAGCTCAGCCCCCCCAGACCCCTAACCCCCCTCCACCTTCACAGGCAGAAGATGAACCACCGCCTCCTGAGAATCCTGCCCAATCCACGCAACAGATACTGGCCATATCGGCGTCTGAACAGAGAGTCACCGATAAGATTGGCCAGGTGCAGTCAGACATTTCCCTCATTCGTCATGATATGCAAAAAATAAGAGAGAGAGTGGGAGAAGCGGAACATCACATATCTGACCTGGAAGATACAACCAACCCCCTTAAGACTGCGGTCGCTGACTTAACCACACAGATGTCAGCTGTCAAGTCTAAGCTCTCGGATATGGAGGGGCGGCTGCGTCGCAACAATGTACGCTTTGTGGGCCTCTCCGAGAGAGCGGAGGGTTCTGCCCCTGAGAAGTTCCTCGAGAGGTGGCTCCGGGACCTGTTTCCAGATGGAGACTTTAGTCAACACTTCGCGGTTGAAAGGGCCCATCGTCTTCCTGCTAGGGCCCCACCTCCGGGTGCACCCCCACGTACATTCATCGCCCGCTTCTTGCACTACAGGGACAGAGATGCCGTCCTCCGTCTTGCCCGTGTACAGGGTCCCCTAAAGTTTGACAACCAAGTTGTGGCAGCGTATCCAGATTTCGCCGCGGACATCCAGAAGACAAGAGCCCAGTTTCTCCAGGTCAAGAGAAAACTCCGAGACCGCCAGATCCAATACTCCATGCTCTTCCCGGCGCGTCTGCGGGTAGTATTGGATGGAGACTCTCACTTCTTTAACACTCCACAAGAGGCTGAACACTGGCTTGATCGTAGGCCATAACGCTCTGACTGACCTTCCACATGTGAGCATAAATGTTCTGTTTTCTCTAAGAGGTGGACTTCTGTCATATCAATGCTTAATTGTGTTTTATGCAAGCAACTCAGGCTATCTAATCTTTTTTTTTTTTTCTAAATCTAATCCTCATACAGGAAATGTGTTCCCAAATGGAGCTTAATGCTAGGAAATAGTTAACAGATAGGTGACCGCTGGTCTCTATACCCCGAGGTTTTTTTTTCTTCTCTCGTCTTCTCTCTTTTTATAGTTATCTGTTAGTTAGGTTATCTGTTTAGGTTACTAGGGATCCAAAGTATATCTAATGTTCGATAGGTATACCGGGTGGGCTGGGATGTTGGGGTTGTTTTTTCTCCCTGTACTCTTTCTCCTTCCCTTTTTCTTTTCCCCATTATTTATTTTAAAATGTAAAATGGCAATCTATACAATTCTACTAAGATGTGCTTGCAAAAATGAATATATGTGCAGGTATAGACGTCGGGTGTTGACGATTCTCACAAAAGATACACTAGCATTAACGACATTTAAAGCAAAGGGACTTAGACTATGGGTGTATTCCCTCTTCCATATCCTTATGGCCCGAAAAAACTCATCTTCTTTTCTAGCTAACATCTATGTCTTTCTTCATCCTTTTATTACATCTGCTCTACACTACAAATGTCTCAGTCTCAACCTTTAGCGGGGCTCCGCATACTCGGCTGGAACGTCCGTGGACTTAATGACCGCATCAAGCGTTCCCTGGTCCTCTCAGAGATTAAAAAACACGGGGCAGACATAGTGTGCCTATCGGAAACCCACTTGGTAGGAACTAGATCCATGTCCCTTAAAAAACCCTGGGTGGGCCACATGTTCCACTCCACTTTTTCGCCCAATGCTAGAGGCGTATCTATTTTGGTCAAGAAAACCATTAATTTTCACCTCACTCACCACCAAATAGACCAATATGGTAGATATATTTTCCTTAGGGCACACATAAACCATACCCTTATGAACATACTTGCTGTATATATCCCCCCCCCCCCCCTATAGTAATGAGGTGCTCAGGAAGGCGGTAACGTTTTTGGCCTCTTTCCCATCAGCTCCAATTGTCTGTATAGGGGACTTCAATAATATTTTAGATAAACACTTGGACAAACTATCAGGCTCGGAGCGCCCTGCACTCCCCTCTGCCCCTTCCCCTACCCCGTTTGCAAAACTCAATCTGGTCGATGCTTGGAGATATAGACACCCAAAGCAAACACAATTCTCCTGCTACTCAGCGGGACATCAGGCATTCTCCAGAATAGACCTGGCACTTGTCTCTCCAGACCTTATACATAAAACGATGGCAATTGAATACCTACAAAGAGGGATATCAGACCACTCTCCTATAGTGATTACTCTTGATCTTATGCCACCAAAGGGTGCTGCTACTTGGAGACTGAATCCCTTCTGGCTTACCCTCATGGTGGATGATGAGAGATTGGTTGGGGAGTGGAGAGATTTCCAGGAGAATAATGTCTCCTGTACAGACTCTGGTATACGACACGACACGTTTAAAGCCGTTATGCGGGGATCCCTTATAAAAAATATAGCAGCCATTAAAAAAGCTAGTAGGGCGGAGGAAGTGAAGCTGGAGAAAATATGCTCCCAGAGTGAGGCCACATATTTAGAGTCAGGATTACTTGGGGATAGGGAAAGGTGGGATGGGGCACGTAAGGCTTGGACTGACTATCTACTAGATAAGTCCAAGCGTAGCCTCCTCTTCTCCTCGCATGCTAGATACTCCCAGTCGGATGTAAGTGGCACCTACTTGGCATATCTAGCCCGAGATGACAGGACAATGAACTCTGTTCAAAAAATCTGCGACCCTCGGGGTATGGAATACTTCACCACCCCTGACATCGCTCAGACCTTCTTGTCATTCTATTCCTCGCTGTACTTGTCTCGGGCGACATACACCCCGATCCAACTAACCCAATACCTCTCACAGATCCCAATCCCCACCCTCTCCCAGAACTCTATTGACCTCTCAGAAGCGGATATTACAGCCTCGGAGGTTGAGGCAGCTATTGCCTCTTTCCCAAACAAAAAATCCCCCGGTAGCGATGGCATCCCGATAGAGGTGTACAAAAAACACAAGGAATACTTCATCCCTTATCTCCTCCAGTTATATAACGATCTTACACGGTGTGGCGGTCTCCCCCCATCTATGTCAGAGGCAATAATAGTGGTGATCCCAAAACCTGGAAAAGACCCTACCCTCCCAGATTCCTATCGCCCTATCTCACTCCTCCAAACAGACGTGAAGATACTAGCAAAAATTCTAGCAATTAGACTCAACGCAGTGATTACCACGGTGATACACGAAGACCAATCAGGCTTTATGCCAGGGCGGTCCACAACCCGAAATCTTAGGCGGCTCTTTTGTCATTTGCAGGGGGGTACGAACTGCGGGGAGGGGGCGGTGGTAGTGTCACTTGATGCGGCCAAAGCCTTCGACTCCGTTGAATGGGGTTACCTATGGGAGGTCCTGCAGCGTTTCGCTTTTGGTCCTGTTTTTATTAATTGGGTCCGTCTCCTCTATTCCTCCCCGAAGGCCCGTATGTTGGTCAATGGGTTCGTGACATCGGCATTTACACTTCACAGAGGGACTAGACAGGGATGCCCTCTATCCCCCACCCTCTTAGCTATAGAACCATTGGCTATCTTGCTCCGTACATCCCCACTGATTAAAGGTATCCCCCTGGGGGGACAGACTGATGTGGTCGCCTTATATGCAGACGATACTCTCCTTTTTCTTAATGACGCTGAAACCTCCCTCCAGGCTATGTTGGAAATTGTAGAGACATTTGGGGCGTTCTCGGGCCTCCTGATAAACTGGGGGAAATCTAGCATCCTTCCTATTTCAGGCATAATTCCAAATGAACTGATTTCCTCCTCCCCCCTCCAGTGGGTCCTAAAATTCAAATATCTGGGGGTCTGGGTCACCCCTAGGGTGACTGACTTCAGATCGCTTAATATCGACCCGGTCACTACTGAAGTTAAGGGGCGTATTCACCAATGGAGGAAACTCCCCCTCATAGTTATGGGACGAGTCAATCTCACCAAAATGACAATACTCCCCAAGTATCTATATTTGCTGCAACATTCCCCGGTTTATATACCCAAGCATACCTTTATGAGTATAAATAGCCTAATCTCATCTTTTATTTGGGGGAATAGACCACCTAGAATTGCATTCAGAACACTAACTAAATCAAGAGTGGATGGAGGCCTGGGTCTTCCAAATATCCAAGCATATTATATAGCAGCCCAACTAGCGCACCTCTCAGACTGGATCCTGGGACGATGTGGGTCTACCTTTGAGTGCGCCTATGCCGAGTGTGTGGGGTCCCGCCTTTCTCCAATTCAATTCCTTCTCTCCTGTCCTTTCACTCCTACTACTTCTCCTCTTTTTCGACAGGCGCTAATGGTGTGGCGACAAGCACATAAGATGTGCGGCTGGGGTGGTGTGGAGGTGGAGACCCCTCTGTGGTATAACAGAACTTACCCTGAATTTAGGAGACTCTCGTCTGAGGGTTTTTGGATGGGGGTGGGTCTAAAATCTGTTTCCCAGCTGTTTCTGGAGGGAACTATTAAAACATTCCAACAGCTGTCTGAAGAATTCCAGCTGTCAAACAGGCTTTTCTTCCGATACCTACAGCTGAGACATGCCGCTCAGGCCCAGTTTAGTAATCTCCCTCCCCCCACCTCCCCAATTAAAACCCTTCTTAACAACTTGTCTACAAAGGGCCAGGTGTCTGCTATATACAGCTACCTTATCGGACAAATAGAGTGTGACAGTTTGGACTTAGATCAGATGACATGTGCCCTAGATGTACCTCACCTGCCGCTGACTTCTGGCACATGCTCTGGTCCTGCCCACAGATCTATGCATTCTGGGAAGCGGTTTGGACAGATATAGGTATCACTGAACCCTCAATCCCAGCCTTTGATCCCAAATACTGCATGTTCGCCCTTGACCTTGAAGAAAATTTATCGCCCGCAATATATAAATATGTACTCTGTCTAACAACTCTGGCTAAGGTCCTTATCGCCAGGAAGTGGTTCGATGTTACGTGTCCAAATATCTATAATTGGAGAGCCTTGGTGAATGAGGTCTCCGGGCATGAGAGATTCACCTACAGAGTTAGGGGCTCTCCCGCCTCATACCTGAATAAGTGGAGCAGATGGACGTCCTCTAGATTTGCCACAGCTATTGACGTTCAACACAATCTTAATAACGGCTGAATTAACTAATAAAGCTGGCTATTAGTGTGTCAAGTATAAAGATGACTCAGCACCTCCATTCACCCTCGACTATGCACATCTTTTAATCATGACAATGTACAACTGCCATATGCATGATACTATCCTAGGATTTTCAATTGTTCTCTTTCTATTTTACTTTTTCCCTCTCTTCCCTTTTTATATATTTTTTTTTCCTCTTCCTTCCTCTTCTCTCCTCTAATACTTTATTTTCCTTCTATCTGTCTCTCCTCCTTAAAGGAGAAAGTAAGCTCTTAAAGCAGTTTAGCTATTTAGATATAAAGTTGAAAAAATAAATAATTTGGATTTCATATGCAAAGCACGAAGTGTACAACTATATTATTTAAGCATTCAATCTTTCGGATGGACTATACAAGAAATACACAAGAAATGTTTAATGAGAATGAGATGCTTTATTATCATTGCTCCTAACAGATATTAATGTACCTCTGTTATAACTGTATGCTTGTGCTTGATGTACACTTTTTATGCAATAAAAAACTACACAATTAAAAAAAAAAAAATCTGGTGGTTGATATTTCACTGGCGGTGTTCTGGCCACCACCCTACTGCTGGACTATTCTACAATCTACCAACGTTGACATGGCTGATCTTCTGAACCTGTTGCTCATGTATGTAAAGATTTCTCCTGCTAATTGTGCCACCTTTTTAGCTCCTGCTAAAGAGGATTTAACACAAATCTGTCTCACAGACCCAGGAGGAAAATCGATTATTGTTCCAAAGTTGAAAGTTAATAAAAAATGTTTTTAAAAAAATACACATTTTATGTACTCTTTCCATGCGGTTGTCTTTTCATGTGCTTGTCTGCTTGTTTACACAAAGGCCCTTATTCAGATCTGAGTGCAGCACAAATTTGTTTTCAAAATGGGAAAAACCATGTACACTGCAGGTGGGGCAGATGTAATGTGCAGAGAGAGTTCGATTTGGGTGGGGTGTGCTGAAACTGAAATCTTATTTGCAGTGTAAAAATAAAACCGCCAATATTTTCCATGCACAGAAACAAAATAACTCAACCAAATCTAACTCTCCTTGCACATGTTACATTTGCCACTCCTGCAGTGCACATGGTGTTGCACATTTTGAGAACAAATTTGTACTGCGATCATATCTGAATAAGGGCCAAAGTCATGCTCCTTCAAATGTTATTTTAAGGCCAAGCCACGCCCTATTTAAAAATGGGGCGTGGTCTTCCGGGAGCTAGGTCACGCCCATTTTTTTATTGTTGCGGCTCTTTGACTTAACAGAATTTTTTTGGGGGCTCTTCAGCTCAGATGGGTTGGCCACCCCTGCTCTATCACCTATCCTCTATCACCTATCCTCTATCCTCTATCACCTATCCTCTATCACCTATCCCCTATCCTCTATCACCTATCCTCTATCACCTATCCTCTATCACCTATCCTCTATCACCTATCCCCTATCCTCTATCCCCTATCCTCTATCCCCTATCCTCTATCACCTATCCCCTATTAAATATCCTCTATCCCCTATCCTCTATCACCTATCCCCTATTAAATATCCTCTATCCCCTATCCTCTATCACCTATCCCCTATCACCTATCACCTATCCCCTATCCCCAATCACCTATCCTTTATCACCTATCCCCTATCCTCTATCACCTTTCCCCTATCACCTATCCCCTATCATCTATCCCCTATCATCTATCACCTATCCCCTATCACCTATCCCCTATCACCTATCCCCTATCACCTATCCCCTATCACCTATCCCCTATCCCCTATCACCTATCCCCTATCACCTATCCTCTATCACCTATCCCCTATCATCTATCACCTATCCCCTATCATCTATCCTCTATCACCTATCCCCTATCATCTATCACCTATCCCCTATCATCTATCACCTATCCTCTATCATCTATCACCTATCCCCTATCCTCTATCCCCTATCCTCTATCCCCTATCCCCTATCACCTATCCCCTATCATCTATCACCTATCACCTATCCAATATCATCTATCCCCTATCATCTATCACCTATCCCCTATCATCTATCACCTATCCTCTATCATCTATCACCTATCCCCTATCCTCTATCCCCTATCACCTATCCCCTATCCCCTATCCTCTATCACCTATCCCCTATCCTCTATCACCTATCCCCTATCACCTATCCCCTATCATCTATCCCATATCACCTATCCCCTATCCTCTATCACATATCCCCTATCCCCTATCACCTATCCCCTATCCTCTATCATCTATCACCTATCCTCTATCACCTATCCCCTATCTCCTATCCCCTATCATCTATCACCTATCCCCTATCCTCTATCACCTATCCCCTATCCTCTATCACCTATCCCCTATCATCTATCACCTATCCCCTATCATCTATCACCTATCCCCTATCACCTATCCTCTATCCTCTATCACCTATCACCTATCCCCTATCACCTATCCTCTATCACCTACCCCCTATCATCTATCACCTATCCTCTATCCCCTATCCTCTATCCCCTATCACCTATCCCCTATCCTCTATCCCCTATCCTCTATCACCTATCCCCTATAATCTATCACCTATCCTCTATCACCTATCCCCTATCATCTATCACCTATCCTCTATCACCTATCCCCTATCATCTATCACCTATCCCCTATCACCTATCCTCTATCACCTATCCCCTATCACCTATCCCCTATCACCTATCCCCTATCATCTATCACCTATCCCCTATCATCTATCACCTATCCTCTATCACCTATCCTCTATCCCCTATCCTCTATCCCCTATCACCTATCCTCTATCACCTATCCCCTATCCTCTATCCCCTATCACCTATCCTCTATCACCTATCCTCTATCACCTATCCCCTATCACCTATCACCTATCACCTATCCCCTATCCCCTATCACCTATCCCCTATCCTCTATAACCTTTCCCCTATCACCTATCCCCTATCACCTATCCTCTATCATCTATCACCTATCCCCTATCACCTATCCCCTATCACCTATCCCCTATCACCTATCCCCTATCACCTATCCCCTATCACCTATCCTCTATCACCTATCCCCTATCCCCTATCACCTATCCTCTATCACCTATCCTCTATCACCTATCCCCTATCACTTATCCCCTATCCGTTATCACCTATCCCCTATCCTCTATCACCTATCCTCTATCACCTATCATCTATCCCCATCACCTATCATCTATCACCTATCCCCTATCACCTATCCTCTATCACCTATCCTCTATCACCTATCCCCTATCACCTATCCCCTATCACCTATCCCCTATCACCTATCCCCTATCACCTACCCCTATCACCTATCCTCTATCCCCTATCCTCTATCACCTATCCCCTATCACCTATCTCCTATCCCCTATCCCCTATCCTCTATCACCTATCCTCTATCACCTATCCTCTATCCCCTATCCTCTATCCCCTATCACCTATCCTCTATCACCTATCCCCTATCCTCTATCCCCTATCACCTATCCTCTATCACCTATCCCCTATCCCCTATCATCTATCACCTAACCCCTATCACCTATCCCCTATCACCTATCCCCTAACCTCTATCATCTATCACCTATCACCTATCCCCTATCCTCTATCATCTATCACCTATCCCCTATCACCTATCCCCTATCACCTATCCCCTATCACCTATCCCCTATCACCTATCCCCTATCATCTATCACCTATCCTCTATCACCTATCCCCTATCACCTATCCAAGATCCCCTATCACCTATCCTCTATCACCTATCCTCTATCACCTATCCCCTATCACTTATCCCCTATCCTTTATCACCTATCCCCTATCCTCTATCACCTATCCTCTATCACCTATCCCCTATCATCTATCCCCTATCACCTATCACCTATCCCCTATCACCTATCCTCTATCACCTATCCCCTATCCTCTATCACCTATCCTCTATCACCTATCCCCTATCCTCTATCACCTATCCCCTATCCTCTATCACCTATCCCCTATCCTCTATCACCTATCCTCTATCACCTATCCCCTATCATCTATCACCTATCCCCTATTATCTATCCTCTATCATCTATCACCTATCCCCTATCCTCTATCATCTATCACCTATCCCCTATCATCTATCACCTATCCCCTATCCCCTATCACCTTTCCCCTATCACCTATCCTCTATCACCTACCCCCTATCATCTATCACCTATCCCCTATCCTCTATCCCCTATCCTCTATCCCCTATCCTCTATCACCTATCCCCTATCACCTATCCTCTATCACCTATCACCTATCATCTATCCCCTATCACCTATCCTCTATCACCTATCCCCTATCATCTATCCCCTATCCTCTATCACCTATCCTCTATCCCCTATCATCTATCACCTATCCCCTATCATCTATCACCTATCCCCTATCCTCTATCACCTATCCTCTATCCCCTATCCCCTATCCTCTATCACCTATCCTCTATCACCTATCCCCTATCCTCTATCCCCTATCACCTATCCTCTATCACCTATCCCCTATCCTCTATCACCTATCCTCTATCACCTATCCCCTATCATCTATCACCTATCCCCTATCATCTATCACCTATCCCCTATCCTCTATCCTCTATCACCTATCCCCTATCACCTATCCTCTATCACCTACCCCCTATCATCTATCACCTATCCCCTATCCTCTATCCCCTATCCTCTATCCCCTATCCCCTATCCTCTATCCCCTATCCTCTATCACCTATCCCCTATAATCTATCACCTATCCTCTATCACCTATCCCCTATCATCTATCACCTATCCTCTATCACCTATCCCCTATCACCTATCATCTATCACCTATCCCCTATCCTCTATCACCTATCCTCTATCACCTATCCCCTATCACCTATCCCTATCACCTATCCCCTATCATCTATCACCTATCCCCTATCATCTATCACCTATCCTCTATCACCTATCCTCTATCCCCTATCCTCTATCCCCTATCACCTATCCTCTATCACCTATCCCCTATCCCCTATCCTCTATCACCTATCATCTATCACCTATCCCCTATCACCTATCCCCTATCACCTATCCCCTATCACCTATCCCCTATCCTCTATCACCTTTCCCCTATCACCTATCCCCTATCACCTATCCTCTATCATCTATCACCTATCCCCTATCACCTATCCCCTATCACCTATCCCCTATCACCTATCCCCTATCATCTATCACCTATCCTCTATCACCTATCCCCTATCACCTATCCTCTATCACCTATCCTCTATCACCTATCCCCTATCACTTATCCCCTATCCTTTATCACCTATCCCCTATCCTCTATCACCTATCATCTATCCCCTATCACCTATCATCTATCACCTATCCCCTATCACCTATCCTCTATCACCTATCACCTATCCCCTATCCTCTATCATCTATCACCTATCCTCTATCACCTATCCCCTATCCTCTATCACCTATCCCCTATCCTCTATCACCTATCCTCTATCACCTATCCTCTATCACCTATCCCCTATCTTCTATCACCTATCCCCTATCATCTATCCTCTATCATCTATCACCTATCCCCTATCCTCTATCATCTATCACCTATCCCCTATCATCTATCACCTATCCCCTATCACCTATCCCCTATCACCTATCCTCTATCACCTACCCCCTATCATCAATCACCTATCCCCTATCCTCTATCCCCTATCCTCTATCCCCTATCCTCTATCCCCTATCACCTATCCTCTATCACCTATCCCCTATCATCTATCCCCTATCACCTATCCTCTATCACCTATCCCCTATCACCTATCATCTATCCCCTATCCTCTATCACCTATCCTCTATCACCTATCCCCTATCACCTATCATCTATCACCTATCCCCTATCATCTATCACCTATCCCCTATCCTCTATCACCTATCCTCTATCCCCTATCCTCTATCACCTATCCCCTATCCTCTATCACCTATCCCCTATCACCTATCACCTATCCCATATCACCTATCCCCTATCCCCTATCACCTATCCCCTATCCTCTATCACCTTTCCCCTATCACCTATCCCCTATCATCTATCACCTATCCCCTATCACCTATCACCTATCCCCTATCCTCTATCATCTATCACCTATCACCTATCCCCTATCACCTATCCCCTATCACCTATCCTCTATCACCTTTCCCCTATCACCTATCCTCTATCATCTATCACCTATCCCCTATCACCTATCCCCTATCCCCCTATCACCTATCCCCTATCACCTATCCCCTATCCCCCTATCACCTATCCCCTATCACCTATCCCCTATCACCTATCCCTATCACCTATCCCCTATCACCTATCCTCTATCACCTATCCCCTATCACCTATCCCCTATCACCTATCATCTATCCCCTATCACCTATCCCCTATCACCTATCCCCTATCCTCTATCACCTATCCCCTATCACCTATCCCCTATCTCCTATCCCCTATCACCTATCCCCTATCCTCTATCATCTATCACCTATCCTCTATCACCTATCCCCTATCTCCTATCACCTATCCCCTATCATCTATCACCTATCCCCTATCCTCTATCACCTATCCCCTATCACCTATCCCCTATCACCTATCCCTATCATCTATCACCTATCCCCATCATCTATCACCTATCCTCTATCACCTATCCTCTATCCCCTATCCTCTATCCCCTATCACCTATCCTCTATCACCTATCCCCTATCCTCTATTCCCTATCACCTATCCTCTATCACCTATCCCCTATCCCCTATCCCCTATCACCTATCCCCTATCACCTATCCCCTATCACCTATCCCCTATCACCTATCCCCTATCACCTATCACCTATCCCCTATCCTCTATCATCTATCACCTATCCCCTATCACCTATCCCCTATCACCTATCCCCTATCACCTATCCCCTATCACCTATCCCCTATCATCTATCACCTATCCTCTATCCACCTATCCCCTATCACCTATCCAAGATCCCCTATCACCTATCCTCTATCACCTATCCTCTATCACCTATCCCCTATCACTTATCCCCTATCCTTTATTCACCTATCCCCTATCCTCTATCACCTATCCTCTATCACCTATCCCCTATCATCTATCCCCTATCACCTATCATCTATCACCTATCCCCTATCACCTATCCTCTATCACCTATCCCCTATCCTCTATCATCTATCACCTATCCTCTATCACCTATCCCCTATCCTCTATCACCTATCCCTATCCTCTATCACCTATCCCCTATCCTCTATCACCTATCCTCTATCACCTATCATCTATCACCTATCCCCTATCATCTATCATCTATCACCTATCCCCTATCCTCTATCAGCTATCACCTATCCCCTATCATCTATCCCCTATCACCTATCCCCTATCACCTATCCTCTATCACCTACCCCCTATCATCTATCACCTATCCCTATCCTCTATCCCCTATCCTCTATCCCCTATCCTCTATCACCTATCCCCTATCACCTATCCTCTATCACCTATCCCCTATCACCTATCCCCTATCCTCTATCACCTATCCCCTATCATCTATCCCCTATCCTCTATCACCTATCCTCTATCACCTATCCCCCTATCACCTATCATCTATCACCTATCCCTATCATCTATCACCTATCCCCTATCCTCTACCACCTATCCTCTATCCCCTATCCTCTATCACCTATCCTCTATCACCTATCCCCTATCCTCTATCCCCTATCACCTATCCTCTATCACCTATCCCCTATCCCATATCACCTATCACCTATCCCCGATCACCTATCACCTATCCCCTATCACCTATCCTCTATCACCTATCCCCTATCACCTATCCCCTATCCCCTATCACCTAACCCCTATCATCTATCACCTATCACCTATCCCCTATCATCTATCACCTATCCTCTATCCCCTATCCCCTATCATCCATCACCTATCCCCTATCATCTATCACCTATCCCCTATCATCTATCACCTATCCCCTATCATCTATCACCTATCCCCTATCACCTATCCCCTATCACCTATCCTCTATCACCTACCCCCTATCATCTATCACCTATCCCCTATCCTCTATCCCCTATCCTCTATCCCCTATCACCTATCCCCTATCCCCTATCCCCTATCCTCTATCACCTTTCCCCTATCACCTATCCCCTATCACCTATCCTCTATCATCTATCACCTATCCCCTATCACCTATCCTCTATCACCTATCACCTATCCCCTATCAACCTATCCCCTATCATCTATCACCTATCCTCTATCACCTATCCCCTATCACCTATCCAAGATCCCCTATCACCTATCCTCTATCACCTATCCTCTATCACCTATCCCCTAGCACTTATCCCCTATCCTTTATCACCTATCCCCTATCCTCTATCACCTATCACCTATCCTCTATCACCTATCCCCTATCATCTATCCCCTATCACCTATCACCTATCCCCTATCACCTATCCTCTATCACCTATCCCCTATCACCTATCCCCTATCCTCTATCATCTATCCTCTATCACCTATCCCCTATCCTCTATCACCTATCCCCTATCCTCTATCACCTATCCCCTATCCTCTATCACCTATCCTCTATCACCTATCCCCTATCATCTATCACCTATCCCCTATCATCTATCCTCTATCATCTATCCTCTATCATCTATCCCCTATCATCTATCACCTATCCCCTATCATCTATCCTCTATCATCTATCACCTATCCCCTATCATCTATCATCTATCACCTATCCCCTATCATCTATCACCTATCCCCTATCACCTATCCTCTATCACCTACCCCCTATCATCTATCACCTATCCCCTATCCTCTATCCCCTATCCTCTATCCCCTATCCTCTATCACCTACCCCTATCACCTATCCCCTATCACCTATCCTCTATCACCTATCCCCTATCATCTATCCCCTATCCTCTATCACCTATCCTCTATCCCCTATCACCTATCATCTATCACCTATCCCCTATCATCTATCACCTATCCCCTATCCTCTATCACCTATCCTCTATCCCCTATCCTCTATCCCCTATCCTCTATCACCTATCCTCTATCACCTATCCCCTATCCTCTATCCCCTATCACCTATCCTCTATCACCTATCCCCTATCCTCTATCCCCTATCACCTATCCCCTATCACCTATCCCCTATCACCTATCCTCTATCACCTATCCCCTATCACCTATCCCCTATCACCTATCCCCTATCACCTAACCCCTATCATCTATCATCTATCTCCTATCCCCTATCATCTATCACCTATCCTCTATCCCCTATCCCCTATCACCTATCCCCTATCCCCTATCACCTATCCCCTATCATCCATCACCTATCACCTATCCCCTATCATCTATCACCTATCCCCTATCACCTATGCTTTATCACCTATCCCCTATCCCCTATCACCTATCCCCTATCACCTATCCCCTATTACCTATCCCCTATCACCTATCCCCTATCACCTATCCTCTATCCCCTATCCCCTATCCTCTATCACCTATCCTCTATCCCCTATCACCTATCCTCTATCACCTATCCCCTATCACCTATCCCCTATCTCCTATCTCCTATCCCCTATCCTCTATCCCCTATCCCCTATCCCCTATCCTCTATCCTCTATCCCCTATCCTCTATCACCTATCCTCTATCCCCTATCACCTATCCCCTATCCTCTATCACCTATCACCTATCCCTATTCTCTATACCCTATCCTCTATCCCCTATCCTCTATCCCCTATCCCTATCCCCTATCACCTATCCCCTATCATCTATCCCCTATCACTTATCCTCTATCACCTATCCCCTATTCTCTATCCCCTATCCCCTATCACCTATCCCCTATCCCCTATCACCTATCCTCTATCACCTATCCCCTATCACCTATCCTCTATCCCCTATCACCTATCCCCTATCATCTATCCCCTATCACCTACCCCCTATCACCTATCATCTATCACCTATCACCTATCCCCTATCATCTATCACCTATCCCCTATCCGCTATCACCTATCCCCCTATCCTATATCCTCTATCCCCTATCCGCTATCACCTATCCCCTATCCATATCCTCTATCACCTATCCCCTATCACCTATCCTCTATCACCTATCGCCTATCCCCTATCACCTATCCCCTATCATCTATCACCTATCCTCTATCCACCTATCCCCTATCCTCTATCCCCTATCACCTATCTCCTATCCCCTATCACCTATCCTCTATCCCCTATCACCTATCCCCTATCACCTATCCCCTATCCTCTATCCCCTATCACTTATCCCCTATCATCTATCCCCTATCTCCTATCCCCTATCACCTATCCCCTATCATCTATCACCTATCCCATATCACCTATCCCCTATCCTCTATCACCTATCCCTATCATCTATCACCTATCACCTATCCCCTATCATCTATCACCTATCACCTATCCCCTATCATCTATTACCTATCATCTATCCTCTATCCCCTATCACCTATCCCCTATCACCTATCCCCTATCCTCTATCCCCTATCATCTATCACCTATCACCTATCCCCTATCATCTATCACCTATCCCCTATAATCTATCACCTATCCCCTATCACCTATCCCCTATCACCTATGCTTTATCACCTATCCCCTATCACCTATCCCCTATCACCTATCCCCTATCATCTATCCCCTATCCCCTATCACCTATCACATATCCCCTATCACTATCCTCTATCACCTATCCCCAATCCCCTATCATCTATCACCTATCCCCTATCACCTATCCCCTATCACCTATCCCCATCACCTATCCCCTATCACCTATCCCCTATCATCTATCCCCTATCCTCTATCACCTATCCCTATCCCTCTATCACTATCCTCTATCACCTATCCCCTATCACCTATCCCCTATCACCTATCCCCTATCCACTATCCCCTATCACCTATCCCCTTCATCTTTTCCCTATCCTATCCCCCTATCATCTATCACCTATCCCCTATCACCTATCCCCTATCCTCTATCCCCTATCACCTATCCCCTATCCTCTATCACCTATCCCCTATCATCTATCACCTATCATCTATCACCTATCCCCTATCACCTATCCCCTATCACCTATGCTTTATCACCTATCACCTATCCCCTATCACCTATCCCCTATCATCTATCCCCTATCACCTATCCCCTATCACCTATCCTCTATCACCTATCCCCTATCACCTATCCCCTATCACCTATCCCCTATCACCTATCCCCTATCCTCTATCACCTATCCTCTATCACCTATCCCCTATCACCTATCCCCTATCATCTATCACCTATCCCCTATCCTCTATCACCTATCCCCTATCATCTATCACCTATCCCCTATCACCTATCCTCTATCACCTACCCCTATCACCTATCCCCTATCTCCTATCATCTATCCCCTATCTCCTATCCCCTATCACCTATCCCCTATCCTCTATCACCTATCCCCTATCACCTATCCTCTATCCCCTATCATCTATCACCTATCCTCTATCACCTATCCCCTATCATCTATCACCTATCCCCTATCACCTATCCTCTATCACCTATCACCTATCCCCTATCACCTATCCCCTATCATCTATCCCCTATCTCCTATCCCCTATCACCTATCCTCTATCACCTATCCCCTATCCTCTATCACCTATCCCCTATCCCCTATCACCTATCCCCTATCCCCTATCTCCTATCCCCTATCACCTATCACCTATCCCATATCACCTATCCCCTATCCCATATCACCTATCCCCTATCACCTATCCCCTATCACCTATCCCCTATCCTCTATCACCTATCCCCTATCATCTATCACCTATCCCCTATCATCTATCACCTATCCCTATCATCTATCACCTATCCTCTATCCCCTATCACCTATCCCCTATCACCTATCCCCTATCCTCTATCACCTATCCCCTATCATCTATCACCTATCACCTTTCCCCTATCATCTATCACCTATCCCCTATCATCTATCACCTATCCCCTATCCCCTATCACCTATGCTTTATCACCTATCCCCTATCACCTATCCCCTATCATCTATCCCCTATCACCTATCCCCTATCACCTATCACATATCCCCTATCACCTATCCTTTATCACCTATCCCCTATCACCTATCCCCTATCATCTATCACCTATCCCCTATCACCTATCCCCTATCACCTATCCCCTATCCTCTATCCTCTATCACCTATCCCCTATCATCTATCACCTATCCCCTATCATCTATCCCCTATCCTCTATCACCTATCCCTATCCTCTATCACCCTATCCTCTATCACCTATCCCCTATCACCTATCCCCTATCACCTATCCTCTATCCCCTATCATCTACCACCTATCCTCTATCACCTATCCCCTATCATCTATCACCTATCCCCTATCACCTATCCTCTATCACCTATCCCCTATCTCCTATCATCTATCCCCTATCTCCTATCCCCTATCACCTATCCCCTATCATCTATCACCTATCCTCTATCACCTAATCCCCTATTCCCTATCACCTATCCCCTATTACCTATCACCTATCCCCTATCACCTATCCCCTATCATCTATCACCTACCCTCTATCACCTATCCTCTATCCCCTATCCTCTATCACCTATCCCCTATCATCTATCCCCTATCACTTATCCCCTATCCTCTATCACCTATCCCCTATCACCTATCATCTATCCCCTATCACCTATTCCTATCACCTATCCCCTATACTCTATCACCTATCCCCTATCTCCTATCCTCTATCATCTATCACCTATCCTCTATCACCTATCCCCTATCACCTATCCCCTATCCTCTATCCCCTATCATCTATCACCTATCCCCTATGATCTATCCCCTATCACCTATCACCTATCCTCTATCACCTATCCCCTATCATCTATCACCTATCCCCTATCATCTATCCCTATCCTCTATCCCCTATCCTCTATCACCTATCCCCTATCCCCTATCCCCTATCATCTATCACCTATCACCTATCCTCTATCCCCTATACTCTATCACCTATCCCCTATCACCTATCCCCTATCACCTATCCCCTATCACCTATCCCCTATCCTATATCCTCTATCACCTATCCCCTATCACCTATCGCCTATCCCTATCACCTATCCCCTATCATCTATCACCTATCCTCTATCACCTATCCCCTATCATCTATCATCTAACACCTATCCTCTATCCCCTATCACCTATCCCCTATCACCTATCCTCTATCCCCTATCACCTATCCCCTATCCCCTATCACCTATCCCCTATCATCTATCCCCTATCTCCTATCCCCTATCACCTATCCCCTATCATCTATCACCTATCCCCTATCACCTATCCCCTATCCTCTATCCCCTATCAACTATCCCCTATCCTCTATCACCTATCCCCTATCACCTATGCTTTATCCCCTATCACCTATCCCCTATCCCCTATCACCTATCACCTATCCCCTATCATCTATCCCCTATCACCTATCCCCTATCACCTATCCCCTATCACCTATCCTCTATCACCTATCCCCTATCACCTATCCCCTATCACCTATCCCCTATCCCCTATCCCCTATCCCCTATCATCTATCCCCTATCTCCTATCCCCTATCACCTATCCCCTATCATCTATCACCTATCACCTATCCCCTATCCCCTTTCCCCTATCATCTATCCCCTATCCCCTATCACCTATGCTTTATCACCTATCACCTATCCCCTATCACCTATCCCCTATCATCTATCCCCTATCCTCTATCACCTATCCCCTATCACCTATCCCCTATCACCTATCCCCTATCACCTATGCTTTATCACCTATCACCTATCCCCTATCACCTATCCCCTATCACCTAACCACTATCATCTATCACCTATCACCTATCCCCTATCATCTATCACCTATCCTCTATCCCCTATCACCTATCCCCTATCACCTATCCCCTATCACCTATCCCCTATCACCTATCCCCTATCCTCTATCACCTATCCCCTATCATCTATCACCTATCCCCTATCATCTATCACCTATCCCCTATCACCTATCCCCTATCACCTATGCTTTATCACCTATCACCTATACTCTATCACCTATCTCCTATCCCCTATCATCTATCACCTATCCCCTATCACCTATCCCCTATCCTCTATCACCTATCCCCTATCCTCTATCACCTATCCCCTAA
>NW_028142474.1:0-60973 GCF_055691185.1 Crinia signifera | reverse complement strand
TAAAGCATTTGGAAAAAATGTCAACGCGGTTTTCTCTAAGGCGGAATAAGCTGGGGCCGATTTTTCAACGTTATCTTGTTCACACAATGCCTACAAGTCTAAATCTGCATTTCAGCCTTCTAGCTCTTTTCATTAAGGAGATATTGCAAGGCATTTGGAAAAAATGTCAACGCGGTTTTCTCTAAGGCGGAATAAGCTGGGGCCGATTTTTCAACGTTATCTTGTTCACACAATGCCTACAAGTCTAAATCTGCATTTTCAGCCTTCTAGCTCTTTTCGTTAAGGAGATATTGCAAAGCATTTGGAAAAAATGTCAACGCGGTTTTCTCTAAGGCGGAATAAGCTGGGGCCGATTTTTCAACGTTATCTTGTTCACACAATACCTACAAGTCTAAAATCTGCATTTTCAGCCTTCTAGCTCTTTTCGTTAAGGAGATATTGCAAAGCATTTGGAAAAAATGTCAACGCGGTTTTCTCTAAGGCGGAATAAGCTGGGGCCGATTTTCAACGTTATCTTGTTCACACAATGCCTACAAGTCTAAATCTGCATTTTCAGCCTTCCAGCTCTTTTCGTTAAGGAGATATTGCAAAGCATTTGGAAAAAATGTCAACGCGGTTTTCTCTAAGGCGGAATAAGCTGGGGCCGATTTTTCAACGTTATCTTGTTCACACAATGCCTACAAGTCTAAATCTGCATTTTCAGCCTTCTAGCTCTTTTCGTTAAGGAGATATTGCAAAGCATTTGGAAAAAATGTCAACGCGGTTTTCTCTAAGGCGGAATAAGCTGGGGCCGATTTTTCAACGTTATCTTGTTCACACAATGCCTACAAGTCTAAATCTGCATTTTCAGCCTTCTAGCTCTTTTCGTTAAGGAGATATTGCAAAGCATTTGGAAAAAATGTCAACGCGGTTTTCTCTAAGGCGGAATAAGCTGGGGCCGATTTTTCAACGTTATCTTGTTCACACAATGCCTACAAGTCTAAATCTGCATTTTCAGCCTTCCAGCTCTTTTCGTTAAGGAGATATTGCAAAGCATTTGGAAAAAATGTCAACGCGGTTTTCTCTAAGGCGGAATAAGCTGGGGCCGATTTTTCAACGTTATCTTGTTCACACAATGCCTACAAGTCTAAATCTGCATTTTCAGCCTTCTAGCTCTTTTCGTTAAGGAGATATTGCAAGGCATTTGGAAAAAATGTCAACGCGGTTTTCTCTAAGGCGGAATAAGCTGGGGCCGATTTTTCAACGTTATCTTGTTCACACAATGCCTACAAGTCTAAATCTGCATGTTCAGCCTTCCAGCTCTTTTCGTTAAGGAGATATTGCAAAGCATCCTGGAAAAAATGTCAACGCGGTTTTCTCTAAGGCGGAATAAGCTGGGGCCGATTTTTCAACGTTATCTTGTTCACACAATGCCTACAAGTCTAAATCTGCATTTTCAGCCTTCTAGCTCTTTTCGTTAAGGAGATATTGCAAAGCATTTGGAAAAAATGTCAACGCGGTTTTCTCTAAGGCGGAATAAGCTGGGGCCGATTTTTCAACGTTATCTTGTTCACACAATGCCTACAAGTCTAAATCTGCATTTTCAGCCTTCTAGCTCTTTTCGTTAAGGAGATATTGCAAAGCATTTGGAAAAAATGTCAACGCGGTTTTCTCTAAGGCGGAATAAGCTGGGGCCGATTTTTCAACGTTATCTTGTTCACACAATGCCTACAAGTCTAAATCTGCATTTTCAGCCTTCTAGCTCTTTTCGTTAAGGAGATATTGCAAAGGCATTTGGAAAAAATGTCAACGCGGTTTTCTCTAAGGCGGAATAAGCTGGGGCCGATTTTTCAACGTTATCTTGTTCACACAATGCCTACAAGTCTAAATCTGCATTTTCAGCCTTCTAGCTCTTTTCGTTAAGGAGATATTGCAAAGCATTTGGAAAAAATGTCAACGCGGTTTTCTCTAAGGCGGAATAAGCTGGGGCCGATTTTTCAACGCTATCTTGTTCACACAATGCCTACAAGTCTAAATCTGCATTTTCAGCCTTCCAGCTCTTTTCGTTAAGGAGATATTGCAAAGCATCTGGAAAAAATGTCAACGCGGTTTTCTCTAAGGCGGAATAAGCTGGGGCCGATTTTTCAACGTTATCTTGTTCACACAATGCCTACAAGTCTATATCTGCATTTTCAGCCTTCTAGCTCTTTTCGTTAAGGAGATATTGCAAAGCATTTGGAAAAAATGTCAACGCGGTTTTCTCTAAGGCGGAATAAGCTGGGGCCGATTTTTCAACGTTATCTTGTTCACACAATGCCTACAAGTCTAAATATGCATTTTCAGCCTTCCAGCTCTTTTCGTTAAGGAGATATTGCAAAGCATTTGGAAAAAATGTCAACGCGGTTTTCTCTAAGGCGGAATAAGCTGGGGCCGATTTTTCAACGTTATCTTGTTCACACAATGCCTACAAGTCTAAATCTGCATTTTCAGCCTTCTAGCTCTTTTCGTTAAGGAGATATTGCAAGGCATTTGGAAAAAATGTCAACGCGGTTTTCTCTAAGGCGGAATAAGCTGGGGCCGATTTTTCAACGTTATCTTGTTCACACAATGCCTACAAGTCTAAATCTGCATTTTCAGCCTTCTAGCTCTTTTCGTTAAGGAGATATTGCAAAGCATTTGGAAAAAATGTCAACGCGGTTTTCTCTAAGGCGGAATAAGCTGGGGCCGATTTTTCAACGTTATCTTGTTCACACAATGCCTACAAGTCTAAATCTGCATTTTCAGCCTTCTAGCTCTTTTCGTTAAGGAGATATTGCAAGGCATTTGGAAAAAATGTCAACGCGGTTTTCTCTAAGGCGGAATAAGCTGGGGCCGATTTTCAACGTTATCTTGTTCACACAATGCCTACAAGTCTAAATCTGCATTTTCAGCCTTCTAGCTCTTTTCGTTAAGGAGATATTGCAAAGCATTTGGAAAAAATGTCAACGCGGTTTTCTCTAAGGCGGAATAAGCTGGGGCCGATTTTTCAACGTTATCTTGTTCACACAATGCCTACAAGTCTAAATCTGCATTTTCAGCCTTCTAGCTCTTTTCGTTAAGGAGATATTGCAAGGCATTTGGAAAAAATGTCAACGCGGTTTTCTCTAAGGCGGAATAAGCTGGGGCCGATTTTTCAACGTTATCTTGTTCACACAATGCCTACAAGTCTAAATCTGCATTTTCAGCCTTCTAGCTCTTTTCGTTAAGGAGATATTGCAAAGCATTTGGAAAAAATGTCAACGCGGTTTTCTCTAAGGCGGAATAAGCTGGGGCCGATTTTTCAACGCTATCTTGTTCACACAATGCCTACAAGTCTAAATCTGCATTTTCAGCCTTCCAGCTCTTTTCGTTAAGGAGATATTGCAAAGCATCTGGAAAAAATGTCAACGCGGTTTTCTCTAAGGCGGAATAAGCTGGGGCCGATTTTTCAACGTTATCTTGTTCACACAATGCCTACAAGTCTATATCTGCATTTTCAGCCTTCTAGCTCTTTTCGTTAAGGAGATATTGCAAAGCATTTGGAAAAAATGTCAACGCGGTTTTCTCTAAGGCGGAATAAGCTGGGGCCGATTTTTCAACGTTATCTTGTTCACACAATGCCTACAAGTCTAAATATGCATTTTCAGCCTTCCAGCTCTTTTCGTTAAGGAGATATTGCAAAGCATTTGGAAAAAATGTCAACGCGGTTTTCTCTAAGGCGGAATAAGCTGGGGCCGATTTTTCAACGTTATCTTGTTCACACAATGCCTACAAGTCTAAATCTGCATTTTCAGCCTTCTAGCTCTTTTCATTAAGGAGATATTGCAAGGCATTTGGAAAAAATGTCAACGCGGTTTTCTCTAAGGCGGAATAAGCTGGGGCCGATTTTTCAACGTTATCTTGTTCACACAATGCCTACAAGTCTAAATCTGCATTTTCAGCCTTCTAGCTCTTTTCGTTAAGGAGATATTGCAAAGCATTTGGAAAAAATGTCAACGCGGTTTTCTCTAAGGCGGAATAAGCTGGGGCCGATTTTTCAACGTTATCTTGTTCACACAATGCCTACAAGTCTAAATCTGCATTTTCAGCCTTCTAGCTCTTTTCGTTAAGGAGATATTGCAAAGCATTTGGAAAAAATGTCAACGCGGTTTTCTCTAAGGCGGAATAAGCTGGGGCCGATTTTTCAACGTTATCTTGTTCACACAATGCCTACAAGTCTAAATCTGCATTTTCAGCCTTCCCGCTCTTTTCGTTAAGGAGATATTGCAAAGCATTTGGAAAAAATGTCAACGCGGTTTTCTCTAAGGCGGAATAAGCTGGGGCCGATTTTTCAACGTTATCTTGTTCACACAATGCCTACAAGTCTAAATCTGCATTTTCAGCCTTCTAGCTCTTTTCGTTAAGGAGATATTGCAAAGCATTTGGAAAAAATGTCAACGCGGTTTTCTCTAAGGCGGAATAAGCTGGGGCCGATTTTTCAACGTTATCTTGTTCACACAATGCCTACAAGTCTAAATCTGCATTTTCAGCCTTCTAGCTCTTTTCGTTAAGGAGATATTGCAAAGCATTTGGAAAAAATGTCAACGCGGTTTTCTCTAAGGCGGAATAAGCTGGGGCCGATTTTTCAACGTTATCTTGTTCACACAATGCCTACAAGTCTAAATCTGCATTTTCAGCCTTCCAGCTCTTTTCGTTAAGGAGATATTGCAAAGCATTTGGAAAAAATGTCAACGCGGTTTTCTCTAAGGCGGAATAAGCTGGGGCCGATTTTTCAACGTTATCTTGTTCACACAATGCCTACAAGTCTAAATCTGCATTTTCAGCCTTCTAGCTCTTTTCATTAAGGAGATATTGCAAGGCATTTGGAAAAAATGTCAACGCGGTTTTCTCTAAGGCGGAATAAGCTGGGGCCGATTTTTCAACGTTATCTTGTTCACACAATGCCTACAAGTCTAAATCTGCATTTTCAGCCTTCTAGCTCTTTTCGTTAAGGAGATATTGCAAAGCATTTGGAAAAAATGTCAACGCGGTTTTCTCTAAGGCGGAATAAGCTGGGGCCGATTTTTCAACGTTATCTTGTTCACACAATGCCTACAAGTCTAAATCTGCATTTTCAGCCTTCTAGCTCTTTTCGTTAAGGAGATATTGCAAAGCATTTGGAAAAAATGTCAACGCGGTTTTCTCTAAGGCGGAATAAGCTGGGGCCGATTTTTCAACGTTATCTTGTTCACACAATGCCTACAAGTCTAAATCTGCATTTTCAGCCTTCCAGCTCTTTTCGTTAAGGAGATATTGCAAAGCATTTGGAAAAAATGTCAACGCGGTTTTCTCTAAGGCGGAATAAGCTGGGGCCGATTTTTCAACGTTATCTTGTTCACACAATGCCTACAAGTCTAAATCTGCATTTTCAGCCTTCTAGCTCTTTTCGTTAAGGAGATATTGCAAAGCATTTGGAAAAAATGTCAACGCGGTTTTCTCTAAGGCGGAATAAGCTGGGGCCGATTTTTCAACGTTATCTTGTTCACACAATGCCTACAAGTCTAAATCTGCATTTTCAGCCTTCCAGCTCTTTTCGTTAAGGAGATATTGCAAAGCATTTGGAAAAAATGTCAACGCGGTTTTCTCTAAGGCGGAATAAGCTGGGGCCGATTTTTCAACGTTATCTTGTTCACACAATGCCTACAAGTCTAAATCTGCATTTTCAGCCTTCTAGCTCTTTTCGTTAAGGAGATATTGCAAGGCATTTGGAAAAAATGTCAACGCGGTTTTCTCTAAGGCGGAATAAGCTGGGGCCGATTTTCAACGCTTATCTTGTTCACACAATGCCTACAAGTCTAAATCTGCATTTTCAGCCTTCCAGCTCTTTTTCGTTAAGGAGATATTGCAAAGCATCTGGAAAAAATGTCAACGCGGTTTTCTCTAAGGCGGAATAAGCTGGGGCCGATTTTTCAACGTTATCTTGTTCACACAATGCCTACAAGTCTAAATCTGCATTTTCAGCCTTCTAGCTCTTTTCGTTAAGGAGATATTGCAAAGCATTTGGAAAAAATGTCAACGCGGTTTTCTCTAAGGCGGAATAAGCTGGGGCCGATTTTTCAACGTTATCTTGTTCACACAATGCCTACAAGTCTAAATCTGCATTTTCAGCCTTCCAGCTCTTTTCGTTAAGGAGATATTGCAAAGCATTTGGAAAAAATGTCAACGCGGTTTTCTCTAAGGCGGAATAAGCTGGGGCCGATTTTTCAACGTTATCTTGTTCACACAATGCCTACAAGTCTAAATCTGCATTTTCAGCCTTCTAGCTCTTTTCGTTAAGGAGATATTGCAAGCATTTGGAAAAAATGTCAACGCGGTTTTCTCTAAGGCGGAATAAGCTGGGGCCGATTTTTCAACGTTATCTTGTTCACACAATGCCTACAAGTCTAAATCTGCATTTTCAGCCTTCTAGCTCTTTTCGTTAAGGAGATATTGCAAAGCATTTGGAAAAAATGTCAACGCGGTTTTCTCTAAGGCGGAATAAGCTGGGGCCGATTTTTCAACGTTATCTTGTTCACACAATGCCTACAAGTCTAAATCTGCATTTTCAGCCTTCCAGCTCTTTTCGTTAAGGAGATATTGCAAAGCATTTGGAAAAAATGTCAACGCGGTTTTCTCTAAGGCGGAATAAGCTGGGGCCGATTTTTCAACGTTATCTTGTTCACACAATGCCTACAAGTCTAAATCTGCATTTTCAGCCTTCTAGCTCTTTTCGTTAAGGAGATATTGCAAAGCATTTGGAAAAAATGTCAACGCGGTTTTCTCTAAGGCGGAATAAGCTGGGGCCGATTTTTCAACGTTATCTTGTTCACACAATGCCTACAAGTCTAAATATGCATTTTCAGCCTTCCAGCTCTTTTCGTTAAGGAGATATTGCAAAGCATTTGGAAAAAATGTCAACGCGGTTTTCTCTAAGGCGGAATAAGCTGGGGCCGATTTTTCAACGTTATCTTGTTCACACAATGCCTACAAGTCTAAATCTGCATTTTCAGCCTTCCTAGCTCTTTTCATTAAGGAGATATTGCAAGGCATTTGGAAAAATGTCAACGCGGTTTTCTCTAAGGCGGAATAAGCTGGGGCCGATTTTTCAACGTTATCTTGTTCACACAATGCCTACAAGTCTAAATCTGCATTTTCAGCCTTCTAGCTCTTTTCGTTAAGGAGATATTGCAAAGCATTTGGAAAAAATGTCAACGCGGTTTTCTCTAAGGCGGAATAAGCTGGGGCCGATTTTTCAACGTTATCTTGTTCACACAATGCCTACAAGTCTAAATCTGCATTTTCAGCCTTCTAGCTCTTTTCGTTAAGGAGATATTGCAAAGCATTTGGAAAAAATGTCAACGCGGTTTTCTCTAAGGCGGAATAAGCTGGGGCCGATTTTTCAACGTTATCTTGTTCACACAATGCCTACAAGTCTAAATCTGCATTTTCAGCCTTCCAGCTCTTTTCGTTAAGGAGATATTGCAAAAGCATTTGGAAAAAATGTCAACGCGGTTTTCTCTAAGGCGGAATAAGCTGGGGCCGATTTTTCAACGTTATCTTGTTCACACAATGCCTACAAGTCTAAATCTGCATTTTCAGCCTTCCAGCTCTTTTCGTTAAGGAGATATTGCAAAGCATTTGGAAAAAATGTCAACGCGGTTTTCTCTAAGGCGGAATAAGCTGGGGCCGATTTTTCAACGTTATCTTGTTCACACAATGCCTACAAGTCTAAATCTGCATTTTCAGCCTTCTAGCTCTTTTCGTTAAGGAGATATTGCAAAGCATTTGGAAAAATGTCAACGCGGTTTTCTCTAAGGCGGAATAAGCTGGGGCCGATTTTTCAACGTTATCTTGTTCACACAATGCCTACAAGTCTAAATCTGCATTTTCAGCCTTCCAGCTCTTTTCGTTAAGGAGATATTGCAAAGCATTTGGAAAAAATGTCAACGCGGTTTTCTCTAAGGCGGAATAAGCTGGGGCCGATTTTTCAACGTTATCTTGTTCACACAATGCCTACAAGTCTAAATCTGCATTTTCAGCCTTCTAGCTCTTTTCATTAAGGAGATATTGCAAGGCATTTGGAAAAAATGTCAACGCGGTTTTCTCTAAGGCGGAATAAGCTGGGGCCGATTTTTCAACGTTATCTTGTTCACACAATGCCTACAAGTCTAAATCTGCATTTTCAGCCTTCTAGCTCTTTTCGTTAAGGAGATATTGCAAAGCATTTGGAAAAAATGTCAACGCGGTTTTCTCTAAGGCGGAATAAGCTGGGGCCGATTTTTCAACGTTATCTTGTTCACACAATGCCTACAAGTCTAAATCTGCATTTTCAGCCTTCTAGCTCTTTTCGTTAAGGAGATATTGCAAAGCATTTGGAAAAAATGTCAACGCGGTTTTCTCTAAGGCGGAATAAGCTGGGGCCGATTTTTCAACGTTATCTTGTTCACACAATGCCTACAAGTCTAAATCTGCATTTTCAGCCTTCCAGCTCTTTTCGTTAAGGAGATATTGCAAAGCATTTGGAAAAAAATGTCAACGCGGTTTTCTCTAAGGCGGAATAAGCTGGGGCCGATTTTTCAACGTTATCTTGTTCACACAATGCCTACAAGTCTAAATCTGCATTTTCAGCCTTCCAGCTCTTTTCGTTAAGGAGATATTGCAAAGCATTTGGAAAAAAATGTCAACGCGGTTTTCTCTAAGGCGGAATAAGCTGGGGCCGATTTTTCAACGTTATCTTGTTCACACAATGCCTACAAGTCTAAATCTGCATTTTCAGCCTTCTAGCTCTTTTCGTTAAGGAGATATTGCAAAGCATTTGGAAAAAATGTCAACGCGGTTTTCTCTAAGGCGGAATAAGCTGGGGCCGATTTTTCACGTTATCTTGTTCACACAATGCCTACAAGTCTAAATATGCATTTTCAGCCTTCCAGCTCTTTTCGTTAAGGAGATATTGCAAGCATTTGGAAAAAATGTCAACGCGGTTTTCTCTAAGGCGGAATAAGCTGGGGCCGATTTTTCAACGTTATCTTGTTCACACAATGCCTACAAGTCTAAATCTGCATTTTCAGCCTTCTAGCTCTTTTCATTAAGGAGATATTGCAAGGCATTTGGAAAAAATGTCAACGCGGTTTTCTCTAAGGCGGAATAAGCTGGGGCCGATTTTTCAACGTTATCTTGTTCACACAATGCCTACAAGTCTAAATCTGCATTTTCAGCCTTCTAGCTCTTTTCGTTAAGGAGATATTGCAAAGCATTTGGAAAAAATGTCAACGCGGTTTTCTCTAAGGCGGAATAAGCTGGGGCCGATTTTTCAACGTTATCTTGTTCACACAATACCTACAAGTCTAAATCTGCATTTTCAGCCTTCTAGCTCTTTTCGTTAAGGAGATATTGCAAAGCATTTGGAAAAAATGTCAACGCGGTTTTCTCTAAGGCGGAATAAGCTGGGGCCGATTTTTCAACGTTATCTTGTTCACAACAATGCCTACAAGTCTAAATCTGCATTTTCAGCCTTCCAGCTCTTTTCGTTAAGGAGATATTGCAAAGCATTTGGAAAAAATGTCAACGCGGTTTTCTCTAAGGCGGAATAAGCTGGGGCCGATTTTTTCAACGTTATCTTGTTCACACAATGCCTACAAGTCTAAATCTGCATTTTCAGCCTTCTAGCTCTTTTCGTTAAGGAGATATTGCAAAGCATTTGGAAAAAATGTCAACGCGGTTTTCTCTAAGGCGGAATAAGCTGGGGCCGATTTTTCAACGTTATCTTGTTCACACAATGCCTACAAGTCTAAATCTGCATTTTCAGCCTTCCAGCTCTTTTCGTTAAGGAGATATTGCAAAGCATTTGGAAAAAATGTCAACGCGGTTTTCTCTAAGGCGGAATAAGCTGGGGGCCGATTTTTCAACGTTATCTTGTTCACACAATGCCTACAAGTCTAAATCTGCATTTTCAGCCTTCTAGCTCTTTTCGTTAAGGAGATATTGCAAGGCATTTGGAAAAAATGTCAACGCGGTTTTCTCTAAGGCGGAATAAGCTGGGGCCGATTTTTCAACGTTATCTTGTTCACACAATGCCTACAAGTCTAAATCTGCATTTTCAGCCTTCCAGCTCTTTTCGTTAAGGAGATATTGCAAAGCATCTGGAAAAAAATGTCAACGCGGTTTTCTCTAAGGCGGAATAAGCTGGGGCCGATTTTTCAACGTTATCTTGTTCACACAATGCCTACAAGTCTAAATCTGCATTTTCAGCCTTCTAGCTCTTTTCGTTAAGGAGATATTGCAAAGCATTTGGAAAAAATGTCAACGCGGTTTTTCTCTAAGGCGGAATAAGCTGGGGCCGATTTTTCAACGTTATCTTGTTCACACAATGCCTACAAGTCTAAATATGCATTTTCAGCCTTCCAGCTCTTTTCGTTAAGGAGATATTGCAAAGCATTTGGAAAAAATGTCAACGCGGTTTTCTCTAAGGCGGAATAAGCTGGGGCCGATTTTTCAACGTTATCTTGTTCACACAATGCCTACAAGTCTAAATCTGCATTTTCAGCCTTCTAGCTCTTTTCATTAAGGAGATATTGCAAGCATTTGGAAAAAATGTCAACGCGGTTTTCTCTAAGGCGGAATAAGCTGGGGCCGATTTTTCAACGTTATCTTGTTCACACAATGCCTACAAGTCTAAATCTGCATTTTCAGCCTTCTAGCTCTTTTCGTTAAGGAGATATTGCAAAGCATTTGGAAAAAATGTCAACGCGGTTTTCTCTAAGGCGGAATAAGCTGGGGCCGATTTTTCAACGTTATCTTGTTCACACAATACCTACAAGTCTAAATCTGCATTTTCAGCCTTCTAGCTCTTTTCGTTAAGGAGATATTGCAAAGCATTTGGAAAAAAATGTCAACGCGGTTTTCTCTAAGGCGGAATAAGCTGGGGCCGATTTTTCAACGTTATCTTGTTCACACAATGCCTACAAGTCTAAATCTGCATTTTCAGCCTTCCAGCTCTTTTCGTTAAGGAGATATTGCAAAGCATCTGGAAAAAATGTCAACGCGGTTTTCTCTAAGGCGGAATAAGCTGGGGCCGATTTTTCAACGTTATCTTGTTCACACAATGCCTACAAGTCTAAATCTGCATTTTCAGCCTTCTAGCTCTTTTCGTTAAGGAGATATTGCAAAGCATTTGGAAAAAATGTCAACGCGGTTTTCTCTAAGGCGGAATAAGCTGGGGCCGATTTTTCAACGTTATCTTGTTCACACAATGCCTACAAGTCTAAATCTGCATTTTCAGCCTTCCAGCTCTTTTCGTTAAGGAGATATTGCAAAGCATTTGGAAAAAATGTCAACGCGGTTTTCTCTAAGGCGGAATAAGCTGGGGCCGATTTTTCAACGTTATCTTGTTCACACAATGCCTACAAGTCTAAATCTGCATTTTCAGCCTTCTAGCTCTTTTCGTTAAGGAGATATTGCAAAGCATTTGGAAAAAATGTCAACGCGGTTTTCTCTAAGGCGGAATAAGCTGGGGCCGATTTTTCAACGTTATCTTGTTCACACAATGCCTACAAGTCTAAATATGCATTTTCAGCCTTCCAGCTCTTTTCGTTAAGGAGATATTGCAAAGCATTTGGAAAAAATGTCAACGCGGTTTTCTCTAAGGCGGAATAAGCTGGGGCCGATTTTTCAACGTTATCTTGTTCACACAATGCCTACAAGTCTAAATCTGCATTTTCAGCCTTCTAGCTCTTTTCATTAAGGAGATATTGCAAGGCATTTGGAAAAAATGTCAACGCGGTTTTCTCTAAGGCGGAATAAGCTGGGGCCGATTTTTCAACGTTATCTTGTTCACACAATGCCTACAAGTCTAAATCTGCATTTTCAGCCTTCTAGCTCTTTTCGTTAAGGAGATATTGCAAAGCATTTGGAAAAAATGTCAACGCGGTTTTCTCTAAGGCGGAATAAGCTGGGGCCGATTTTTCAACGTTATCTTGTTCACACAATACCTACAAGTCTAAATCTGCATTTTCAGCCTTCTAGCTCTTTTCGTTAAGGAGATATTGCAAAGCATTTGGAAAAAATGTCAACGCGGTTTTCTCTAAGGCGGAATAAGCTGGGGCCGATTTTTCAACGTTATCTTGTTCACACAATGCCTACAAGTCTAAATCTGCATTTTCAGCCTTCCAGCTCTTTTCGTTAAGGAGATATTGCAAAGCATCTGGAAAAAATGTCAACGCGGTTTTCTCTAAGGCGGAATAAGCTGGGGCCGATTTTTCAACGTTATCTTGTTCACACAATGCCTACAAGTCTAAATCTGCATTTTCAGCCTTCTAGCTCTTTTCGTTAAGGAGATATTGCAAAGCATTTGGAAAAAATGTCAACGCGGTTTTCTCTAAGGCGGAATAAGCTGGGGCCGATTTTTCAACGGTTATCTTGTTCACACAATGCCTACAAGTCTAAATATGCATTTTCAGCCTTCCAGCTCTTTTCGTTAAGGAGATATTGCAAAGCATTTGGAAAAAATGTCAACGCGGTTTTCTCTAAGGCGGAATAAGCTGGGGCCGATTTTTCAACGTTATCTTGTTCACACAATGCCTACAAGTCTAAATCTGCATTTTCAGCCTTCTAGCTCTTTTCATTAAGGAGATATTGCAAAGCATTTGGAAAAAATGTCAACGCGGTTTTCTCTAAGGCGGAATAAGCTGGGGCCGATTTTTCAACGTTATCTTGTTCACACAATGCCTACAAGTCTAAATCTGCATTTTCAGCCTTCTAGCTCTTTTCGTTAAGGAGATATTGCAAAGCATTTGGAAAAAAATGTCAACGCGGTTTTCTCTAAGGCGGAATAAGCTGGGGCCGATTTTTCAACGTTATCTTGTTCACACAATACCTACAAGTCTAAATCTGCATTTTCAGCCTTCTAGCTCTTTTCGTTAAGGAGATATTGCAAAGCATTTGGAAAAAATGTCAACGCGGTTTTCTCTAAGGCGGAATAAGCTGGGGCCGATTTTTCAACGTTATCTTGTTCACACAATGCCTACAAGTCTAAATCTGCATTTTCAGCCTTCCAGCTCTTTTCGTTAAGGAGATATTGCAAAGCATTTGGAAAAAATGTCAACGCGGTTTTCTCTAAGGCGGAATAAGCTGGGGCCGATTTTTCAACGTTATCTTGTTCACACAATGCCTACAAGTCTAAATCTGCATTTTCAGCCTTCTAGCTCTTTTCGTTAAGGAGATATTGCAAAGCATTTGGAAAAAATGTCAACGCGGTTTTCTCTAAGGCGGAATAAGCTGGGGCCGATTTTTCAACGTTATCTTGTTCACACAATGCCTACAAGTCTAAATCTGCATTTTCAGCCTTCTAGCTCTTTTCGTTAAGGAGATATTGCAAAGCATTTGGAAAAAATGTCAACGCGGTTTTCTCTAAGGCGGAATAAGCTGGGGCCGATTTTTCAACGTTATCTTGTTCACACAATGCCTACAAGTCTAAATCTGCATTTTCAGCCTTCCAGCTCTTTTCGTTAAGGAGATATTGCAAAGCATTTGGAAAAAATGTCAACGCGGTTTTCTCTAAGGCGGAATAAGCTGGGCCGATTTTTCAACGTTATCTTGTTCACACAATGCCTACAAGTCTAAATCTGCATTTTCAGCCTTCTAGCTCTTTTCGTTAAGGAGATATTGCAAGGCATTTGGAAAAATGTCAACGCGGTTTTCTCTAAGGCGGAATAAGCTGGGGCCGATTTTTCAACGTTATCTTGTTCACACAATGCCTACAAGTCTAAATCTGCATGTTCAGCCTTCCAGCTCTTTTCGTTAAGGAGATATTGCAAAGCATCTGGAAAAAATGTCAACGCGGTTTTCTCTAAGGCGGAATAAGCTGGGGCCGATTTTTCAACGTTATCTTGTTCACACAATGCCTACAAGTCTAAATCTGCATTTTCAGCCTTCTAGCTCTTTTCGTTAAGGAGATATTGCAAAGCATTTGGAAAAAATGTCAACGCGGTTTTCTCTAAGGCGGAATAAGCTGGGGCCGATTTTTCAACGTTATCTTGTTCACACAATGCCTACAAGTCTAAATCTGCATTTTCAGCCTTCCAGCTCTTTTCGTTAAGGAGATATTGCAAAGCATTTGGAAAAAATGTCAACGCGGTTTTCTCTAAGGCGGAATAAGCTGGGGCCGATTTTTCAACGTTATCTTGTTCACACAATGCCTACAAGTCTAAATCTGCATTTTCAGCCTTCTAGCTCTTTTCGTTAAGGAGATATTGCAAGGCATTTGGAAAAAATGTCAACGCGGTTTTCTCTAAGGCGGAATAAGCTGGGGCCGATTTTTCAACGTTATCTTGTTCACACAATGCCTACAAGTCTAAATCTGCATTTTCAGCCTTCTAGCTCTTTTCGTTAAGGAGATATTGCAAAGCATTTGGAAAAAATGTCAACGCGGTTTTCTCTAAGGCGGAATAAGCTGGGGCCGATTTTTCAACGCTATCTTGTTCACACAATGCCTACAAGTCTAAATCTGCATTTTCAGCCTTCCAGCTCTTTTCGTTAAGGAGATATTGCAAAGCATCTGGAAAAAATGTCAACGCGGTTTTCTCTAAGGCGGAATAAGCTGGGGCCGATTTTTCAACGTTATCTTGTTCACACAATGCCTACAAGTCTATATCTGCATTTTCAGCCTTCTAGCTCTTTTCGTTAAGGAGATATTGCAAAGCATTTGGAAAAAATGTCAACGCGGTTTTCTCTAAGGCGGAATAAGCTGGGGCCGATTTTTCAACGTTATCTTGTTCACACAATGCCTACAAGTCTAAATATGCATTTTCAGCCTTCCAGCTCTTTTCGTTAAGGAGATATTGCAAAGCATTTGGAAAAAATGTCAACGCGGTTTTCTCTAAGGCGGAATAAGCTGGGGCCGATTTTTCAACGTTATCTTGTTCACACAATGCCTACAAGTCTAAATCTGCATTTTCAGCCTTCTAGCTCTTTTCATTAAGGAGATATTGCAAGGCATTTGGAAAAAATGTCAACGCGGTTTTCTCTAAGGCGGAATAAGCTGGGGCCGATTTTTCAACGTTATCTTGTTCACACAATGCCTACAAGTCTAAATCTGCATTTTCAGCCTTCTAGCTCTTTTCGTTAAGGAGATATTGCAAAGCATTTGGAAAAAATGTCAACGCGGTTTTCTCTAAGGCGGAATAAGCTGGGGCCGATTTTTCAACGTTATCTTGTTCACACAATGCCTACAAGTCTAAATCTGCATTTTCAGCCTTCTAGCTCTTTTCATTAAGGAGATATTGCAAGCATTTGGAAAAAATGTCAACGCGGTTTTCTCTAAGGCGGAATAAGCTGGGGCCGATTTTTCAACGTTATCTTGTTCACACAATGCCTACAAGTCTAAATCTGCATTTTCAGCCTTCTAGCTCTTTTCGTTAAGGAGATATTGCAAAGCATTTGGAAAAAATGTCAACGCGGTTTTCTCTAAGGCGGAATAAGCTGGGGCCGATTTTTCAACGTTATCTTGTTCACACAATGCCTACAAGTCTAAATCTGCATTTTCAGCCTTCTAGCTCTTTTCGTTAAGGAGATATTGCAAGGCATTTGGAAAAAATGTCAACGCGGTTTTCTCTAAGGCGGAATAAGCTGGGGCCGATTTTTCAACGTTATCTTGTTCACACAATGCCTACAAGTCTAAATCTGCATTTTCAGCCTTCTAGCTCTTTTCGTTAAGGAGATATTGCAAAGCATTTGGAAAAAATGTCAACGCGGTTTTCTCTAAGGCGGAATAAGCTGGGGCCGATTTTTCAACGCTATCTTGTTCACACAATGCCTACAAGTCTAAATCTGCATTTTCAGCCTTCCAGCTCTTTTCGTTAAGGAGATATTGCAAAGCATCTGGAAAAAATGTCAACGCGGTTTTCTCTAAGGCGGAATAAGCTGGGGCCGATTTTTCAACGTTATCTTGTTCACACAATGCCTACAAGTCTATATCTGCATTTTCAGCCTTCTAGCTCTTTTCGTTAAGGAGATATTGCAAAGCATTTGGAAAAAATGTCAACGCGGTTTTCTCTAAGGCGGAATAAGCTGGGGCCGATTTTTCAACGTTATCTTGTTCACACAATGCCTACAAGTCTAAATATGCATTTTCAGCCTTCCAGCTCTTTTCGTTAAGGAGATATTGCAAAGCATTTGGAAAAAATGTCAACGCGGTTTTCTCTAAGGCGGAATAAGCTGGGGCCGATTTTTCAACGTTATCTTGTTCACACAATGCCTACAAGTCTAAATCTGCATTTTCAGCCTTCTAGCTCTTTTCATTAAGGAGATATTGCAAGGCATTTGGAAAAAATGTCAACGCGGTTTTCTCTAAGGCGGAATAAGCTGGGGCCGATTTTTCAACGTTATCTTGTTCACACAATGCCTACAAGTCTAAATCTGCATTTTCAGCCTTCTAGCTCTTTTCGTTAAGGAGATATTGCAAAGCATTTGGAAAAAATGTCAACGCGGTTTTCTCTAAGGCGGAATAAGCTGGGGCCGATTTTTCAACGTTATCTTGTTCACACAATGCCTACAAGTCTAAATCTGCATTTTCAGCCTTCTAGCTCTTTTCGTTAAGGAGATATTGCAAAGCATTTGGAAAAAATGTCAACGCGGTTTTCTCTAAGGCGGAATAAGCTGGGGCCGATTTTTCAACGTTATCTTGTTCACACAATGCCTACAAGTCTAAATCTGCATTTTCAGCCTTCCCGCTCTTTTCGTTAAGGAGATATTGCAAAGCATTTGGAAAAAATGTCAACGCGGTTTTCTCTAAGGCGGAATAAGCTGGGGCCGATTTTTCAACGTTATCTTGTTCACACAATGCCTACAAGTCTAAATCTGCATTTTCAGCCTTCCAGCTCTTTTCGTTAAGGAGATATTGCAAAGCATTTGGAAAAAATGTCAACGCGGTTTTCTCTAAGGCGGAATAAGCTGGGGCCGATTTTTCAACGTTATCTTGTTCACACAATGCCTACAAGTCTAAATCTGCATTTTCAGCCTTCTAGCTCTTTTCGTTAAGGAGATATTGCAAAGCATTTGGAAAAAATGTCAACGCGGTTTTCTCTAAGGCGGAATAAGCTGGGGCCGATTTTTCAACGTTATCTTGTTCACACAATGCCTACAAGTCTAAATATGCATTTTCAGCCTTCCAGCTCTTTTCGTTAAGGAGATATTGCAAAGCATTTGGAAAAAATGTCAACGCGGTTTTCTCTAAGGCGGAATAAGCTGGGGCCGATTTTTCAACGTTATCTTGTTCACACAATGCCTACAAGTCTATATCTGCATTTTCAGCCTTCTAGCTCTTTTCGTTAAGGAGATATTGCAAAGCATTTGGAAAAAATGTCAACGCGGTTTTCTCTAAGGCGGAATAAGCTGGGGCCGATTTTTCAACGTTATCTTGTTCACACAATGCCTACAAGTCTAAATATGCATTTTCAGCCTTCCAGCTCTTTTCGTTAAGGAGATATTGCAAAGCATTTGGAAAAAATGTCAACGCGGTTTTCTCTAAGGCGGAATAAGCTGGGGCCGATTTTTCAACGTTATCTTGTTCACACAATGCCTACAAGTCTAAATCTGCATTTTCAGCCTTCTAGCTCTTTTCATTAAGGAGATATTGCAAGGCATTTGGAAAAAATGTCAACGCGGTTTTCTCTAAGGCGGAATAAGCTGGGCCGATTTTTCAACGTTATCTTGTTCACACAATGCCTACAAGTCTAAATCTGCATTTCAGCCTTCTAGCTCTTTTCGTTAAGGAGATATTGCAAAGCATTTGGAAAAAATGTCAACGCGGTTTTCTCTAAGGCGGAATAAGCTGGGGCCGATTTTTCAACGTTATCTTGTTCACACAATGCCTACAAGTCTAAATCTGCATTTTCAGCCTTCTAGCTCTTTTCATTAAGGAGATATTGCAAGGCATTTGGAAAAAATGTCACAACGCGGTTTTCTCTAAGGCGGAATAAGCTGGGGCCGATTTTTCAACGTTATCTTGTTCACACAATGCCTACAAGTCTAAATCTGCATTTTCAGCCTTCTAGCTCTTTTCGTTAAGGAGATATTGCAAAGCATTTGGAAAAAATGTCAACGCGGTTTTCTCTAAGGCGGAATAAGCTGGGGCCGATTTTTCAACGTTATCTTGTTCACACAATGCCTACAAGTCTAAATCTGCATTTTCAGCCTTCTAGCTCTTTTCGTTAAGGAGATATTGCAAAGGCATTGGAAAAAATGTCAACGCGGTTTTCTCTAAGGCGGAATAAGCTGGGGCCGATTTTTCAACGTTATCTTGTTCACACAATGCCTACAAGTCTAAATCTGCATTTTCAGCCTTCTAGCTCTTTTCGTTAAGGAGATATTGCAAAGCATTTGGAAAAAATGTCAACGCGGTTTTCTCTAAGGCGGAATAAGCTGGGGCCGATTTTTCAACGCTATCTTGTTCACACAATGCCTACAAGTCTAAATCTGCATTTTCAGCCTTCCAGCTCTTTTCGTTAAGGAGATATTGCAAAGCATCTGGAAAAAATGTCAACGCGGTTTTCTCTAAGGCGGAATAAGCTGGGGCCGATTTTTCAACGTTATCTTGTTCACACAATGCCTACAAGTCTATATCTGCATTTTCAGCCTTCTAGCTCTTTTCGTTAAGGAGATATTGCAAAGCATTTGGAAAAAATGTCAACGCGGTTTTCTCTAAGGCGGAATAAGCTGGGGCCGATTTTTCAACGTTATCTTGTTCACACAATGCCTACAAGTCTAAATATGCATTTTCAGCCTTCCAGCTCTTTTCGTTAAGGAGATATTGCAAAGCATTTGGAAAAAATGTCAACGCGGTTTTCTCTAAGGCGGAATAAGCTGGGGCCGATTTTTCAACGTTATCTTGTTCACACAATGCCTACAAGTCTAAATCTGCATTTTCAGCCTTCTAGCTCTTTTCATTAAGGAGATATTGCAAGGCATTTGGAAAAAATGTCAACGCGGTTTTCTCTAAGGCGGAATAAGCTGGGGCCGATTTTTCAACGTTATCTTGTTCACACAATGCCTACAAGTCTAAATCTGCATTTTCAGCCTTCTAGCTCTTTTCGTTAAGGAGATATTGCAAAGCATTTGGAAAAAATGTCAACGCGGTTTTCTCTAAGGCGGAATAAGCTGGGGCCGATTTTTCAACGTTATCTTGTTCACACAATGCCTACAAGTCTAAATCTGCATTTTCAGCCTTCTAGCTCTTTTCGTTAAGGAGATATTGCAAAGCATTTGGAAAAAATGTCAACGCGGTTTTCTCTAAGGCGGAATAAGCTGGGGCCGATTTTTCAACGTTATCTTGTTCACACAATGCCTACAAGTCTAAATCTGCATTTTCAGCCTTCCCGCTCTTTTCGTTAAGGAGATATTGCAAAGCATTTGGAAAAAATGTCAACGCGGTTTTCTCTAAGGCGGAATAAGCTGGGGCCGATTTTTCAACGTTATCTTGTTCACACAATGCCTACAAGTCTAAATCTGCATTTTCAGCCTTCCAGCTCTTTTCGTTAAGGAGATATTGCAAAGCATTTGGAAAAAATGTCAACGCGGTTTTCTCTAAGGCGGAATAAGCTGGGGCCGATTTTTCAACGTTATCTTGTTCACACAATGCCTACAAGTCTAAATCTGCATTTTCAGCCTTCTAGCTCTTTTCGTTAAGGAGATATTGCAAAGCATTTGGAAAAAATGTCAACGCGGTTTTCTCTAAGGCGGAATAAGCTGGGGCCGATTTTTCAACGTTATCTTGTTCACACAATGCCTACAAGTCTAAATATGCATTTTCAGCCTTCCAGCTCTTTTCGTTAAGGAGATATTGCAAAGCATTTGGAAAAAATGTCAACGCGGTTTTCTCTAAGGCGGAATAAGCTGGGGCCGATTTTTCAACGTTATCTTGTTCACACAATGCCTACAAGTCTAAATCTGCATTTTCAGCCTTCTAGCTCTTTTCATTAAGGAGATATTGCAAGGCATTTGGAAAAAATGTCAACGCGGTTTTCTCTAAGGCGGAATAAGCTGGGGCCGATTTTTCAACGTTATCTTGTTCACACAATGCCTACAAGTCTAAATCTGCATTTTCAGCCTTCTAGCTCTTTTCGTTAAGGAGATATTGCAAAGCATTTGGAAAAAATGTCAACGCGGTTTTCTCTAAGGCGGAATAAGCTGGGGCCGATTTTTCAACGTTATCTTGTTCACACAATACCTACAAGTCTAAATCTGCATTTTCAGCCTTCTAGCTCTTTTCGTTAAGGAGATATTGCAAAGCATTTGGAAAAAATGTCAACGCGGTTTTCTCTAAGGCGGAATAAGCTGGGGCCGATTTTTCAACGTTATCTTGTTCACACAATGCCTACAAGTCTAAATCTGCATTTTCAGCCTTCCAGCTCTTTTCGTTAAGGAGATATTGCAAAGCATTTGGAAAAAATGTCAACGCGGTTTTCTCTAAGGCGGAATAAGCTGGGGCCGATTTTTCAACGTTATCTTGTTCACACAATGCCTACAAGTCTAAATCTGCATTTTCAGCCTTCTAGCTCTTTTCGTTAAGGAGATATTGCAAAGCATTTGGAAAAAATGTCAACGCGGTTTTCTCTAAGGCGGAATAAGCTGGGGCCGATTTTTCAACGTTATCTTGTTCACACAATGCCTACAAGTCTAAATCTGCATTTTCAGCCTTCCAGCTCTTTTCGTTAAGGAGATATTGCAAAGCATTTGGAAAAAATGTCAACGCGGTTTTCTCTAAGGCGGAATAAGCTGGGGCCGATTTTTCAACGTTATCTTGTTCACACAATGCCTACAAGTCTAAATCTGCATTTTCAGCCTTCTAGCTCTTTTCGTTAAGGAGATATTGCAAGGCATTTGGAAAAAATGTCAACGCGGTTTTCTCTAAGGCGGAATAAGCTGGGGCCGATTTTTCAACGTTATCTTGTTCACACAATGCCTACAAGTCTAAATCTGCATTTTCAGCCTTCCAGCTCTTTTCGTTAAGGAGATATTGCAAAGCATCTGGAAAAAATGTCAACGCGGTTTTCTCTAAGGCGGAATAAGCTGGGGCCGATTTTTCAACGTTATCTTGTTCACACAATGCCTACAAGTCTAAATCTGCATTTTCAGCCTTCTAGCTCTTTTCGTTAAGGAGATATTGCAAAGCATTTGGAAAAAATGTCAACGTGGTTTTCTCTAAGGCGGAATAAGCTGGGGCCGATTTTTCAACGTTATCTTGTTCACACAATGCCTACAAGTCTAAATATGCATTTTCAGCCTTCCAGCTCTTTTCGTTAAGGAGATATTGCAAAGCATTTGGAAAAAATGTCAACGCGGTTTTCTCTAAGGCGGAATAAGCTGGGGCCGATTTTTCAACGTTATCTTGTTCACACAATGCCTACAAGTCTAAATCTGCATTTTCAGCCTTCTAGCTCTTTTCATTAAGGAGATATTGCAAGGCATTTGGAAAAAATGTCAACGCGGTTTTCTCTAAGGCGGAATAAGCTGGGGCCGATTTTTCAACGTTATCTTGTTCACACAATGCCTACAAGTCTAAATCTGCATTTTCAGCCTTCTAGCTCTTTTCGTTAAGGAGATATTGCAAAGCATTTGGAAAAAATGTCAACGCGGTTTTCTCTAAGGCGGAATAAGCTGGGGCCGATTTTTCAACGTTATCTTGTTCACACAATACCTACAAGTCTAAATCTGCATTTTCAGCCTTCTAGCTCTTTTCGTTAAGGAGATATTGCAAAGCATTTGGAAAAAATGTCAACGCGGTTTTCTCTAAGGCGGAATAAGCTGGGGCCGATTTTTCAACGTTATCTTGTTCACACAATGCCTACAAGTCTAAATCTGCATTTTCAGCCTTCCAGCTCTTTTCGTTAAGGAGATATTGCAAAGCATCTGGAAAAAATGTCAACGCGGTTTTCTCTAAGGCGGAATAAGCTGGGGCCGATTTTTCAACGTTATCTTGTTCACACAATGCCTACAAGTCTAAATCTGCATTTTCAGCCTTCTAGCTCTTTTCGTTAAGGAGATATTGCAAAGCATTTGGAAAAAATGTCAACGCGGTTTTCTCTAAGGCGGAATAAGCTGGGGCCGATTTTTCAACGTTATCTTGTTCACACAATGCCTACAAGTCTAAATATGCATTTTCAGCCTTCCAGCTCTTTTCGTTAAGGAGATATTGCAAAGCATTTGGAAAAAATGTCAACGCGGTTTTCTCTAAGGCGGAATAAGCTGGGGCCGATTTTTCAACGTTATCTTGTTCACACAATGCCTACAAGTCTAAATCTGCATTTTCAGCCTTCTAGCTCTTTTCGTTAAGGAGATATTGCAAAGCATTTGGAAAAAATGTCAACGCGGTTTTCTCTAAGGCGGAATAAGCTGGGGCCGATTTTTCAACGTTATCTTGTTCACACAATGCCTACAAGTCTAAATATGCATTTTCAGCCTTCCAGCTCTTTTCGTTAAGGAGATATTGCAAAGCATTTGGAAAAAATGTCAACGCGGTTTTCTCTAAGGCGGAATAAGCTGGGGCCGATTTTTCAACGTTATCTTGTTCACACAATGCCTACAAGTCTAAATCTGCATTTTCAGCCTTCTAGCTCTTTTCATTAAGGAGATATTGCAAGGCATTTGGAAAAAATGTCAACGCGGTTTTCTCTAAGGCGGAATAAGCTGGGGCCGATTTTTCAACGTTATCTTGTTCACACAATGCCTACAAGTCTAAATCTGCATTTTCAGCCTTCTAGCTCTTTTCGTTAAGGAGATATTGCAAAGCATTTGGAAAAAATGTCAACGCGGTTTTCTCTAAGGCGGAATAAGCTGGGGCCGATTTTTCAACGTTATCTTGTTCACACAATACCTACAAGTCTAAATCTGCATTTTCAGCCTTCTAGCTCTTTTCGTTAAGGAGATATTGCAAAGCATTTGGAAAAAATGTCAACGCGGTTTTCTCTAAGGCGGAATAAGCTGGGGCCGATTTTTCAACGTTATCTTGTTCACACAATGCCTACAAGTCTAAATCTGCATTTTCAGCCTTCCAGCTCTTTTCGTTAAGGAGATATTGCAAAGCATCTGGAAAAAATGTCAACGCGGTTTTCTCTAAGGCGGAATAAGCTGGGGCCGATTTTTCAACGTTATCTTGTTCACACAATGCCTACAAGTCTAAATCTGCATTTTCAGCCTTCTAGCTCTTTTCGTTAAGGAGATATTGCAAAGCATTTGGAAAAAATGTCAACGCGGTTTTCTCTAAGGCGGAATAAGCTGGGGCCGATTTTTCAACGTTATCTTGTTCACACAATGCCTACAAGTCTAAATATGCATTTTCAGCCTTCCAGCTCTTTTCGTTAAGGAGATATTGCAAAGCATTTGGAAAAAATGTCAACGCGGTTTTCTCTAAGGCGGAATAAGCTGGGGCCGATTTTTCAACGTTATCTTGTTCACACAATGCCTACAAGTCTAAATCTGCATTTTCAGCCTTCTAGCTCTTTTCATTAAGGAGATATTGCAAGGCATTTGGAAAAAATGTCAACGCGGTTTTCTCTAAGGCGGAATAAGCTGGGGCCGATTTTTCAACGTTATCTTGTTCACACAATGCCTACAAGTCTAAATCTGCATTTTCAGCCTTCTAGCTCTTTTCGTTAAGGAGATATTGCAAAGCATTTGGAAAAAATGTCAACGCGGTTTTCTCTAAGGCGGAATAAGCTGGGGCCGATTTTTCAACGTTATCTTGTTCACACAATACCTACAAGTCTAAATCTGCATTTTCAGCCTTCTAGCTCTTTTCGTTAAGGAGATATTGCAAAGCATTTGGAAAAAATGTCAACGCGGTTTTCTCTAAGGCGGAATAAGCTGGGGCCGATTTTTCAACGTTATCTTGTTCACACAATGCCTACAAGTCTAAATCTGCATTTTCAGCCTTCCAGCTCTTTTCGTTAAGGAGATATTGCAAAGCATTTGGAAAAAATGTCAACGCGGTTTTCTCTAAGGCGGAATAAGCTGGGGCCGATTTTTCAACGTTATCTTGTTCACACAATGCCTACAAGTCTAAATCTGCATTTTCAGCCTTCTAGCTCTTTTCGTTAAGGAGATATTGCAAAGCATTTGGAAAAAATGTCAACGCGGTTTTCTCTAAGGCGGAATAAGCTGGGGCCGATTTTTCAACGTTATCTTGTTCACACAATGCCTACAAGTCTAAATCTGCATTTTCAGCCTTCCAGCTCTTTTCGTTAAGGAGATATTGCAAAGCATTTGGAAAAAATGTCAACGCGGTTTTCTCTAAGGCGGAATAAGCTGGGGCCGATTTTTCAACGTTATCTTGTTCACACAATGCCTACAAGTCTAAATCTGCATTTTCAGCCTTCTAGCTCTTTTCGTTAAGGAGATATTGCAAGGCATTTGGAAAAAATGTCAACGCGGTTTTCTCTAAGGCGGAATAAGCTGGGGCCGATTTTTCAACGTTATCTTGTTCACACAATGCCTACAAGTCTAAATCTGCATGTTCAGCCTTCCAGCTCTTTTCGTTAAGGAGATATTGCAAAGCATCTGGAAAAAATGTCAACGCGGTTTTCTCTAAGGCGGAATAAGCTGGGGCCGATTTTTCAACGTTATCTTGTTCACACAATGCCTACAAGTCTAAATCTGCATTTTCAGCCTTCTAGCTCTTTTCGTTAAGGAGATATTGCAAAGCATTTGGAAAAAATGTCAACGCGGTTTTCTCTAAGGCGGAATAAGCTGGGGCCGATTTTTCAACGTTATCTTGTTCACACAATGCCTACAAGTCTAAATCTGCATTTTCAGCCTTCCAGCTCTTTTCGTTAAGGAGATATTGCAAAGCATTTGGAAAAAATGTCAACGCGGTTTTCTCTAAGGCGGAATAAGCTGGGGCCGATTTTTCAACGTTATCTTGTTCACACAATGCCTACAAGTCTAAATCTGCATTTTCAGCCTTCTAGCTCTTTTCGTTAAGGAGATATTGCAAGGCATTTGGAAAAAATGTCAACGCGGTTTTCTCTAAGGCGGAATAAGCTGGGGCCGATTTTTCAACGTTATCTTGTTCACACAATGCCTACAAGTCTAAATCTGCATTTTCAGCCTTCTAGCTCTTTTCCTTAAGGAGATATTGCAAAGCATTTGGAAAAAATGTCAACGCGGTTTTCTCTAAGGCGGAATAAGCTGGGGCCGATTTTTCAACGCTATCTTGTTCACACAATGCCTACAAGTCTAAATCTGCATTTTCAGCCTTCCAGCTCTTTTCGTTAAGGAGATATTGCAAAGCATCTGGAAAAAATGTCAACGCGGTTTTCTCTAAGGCGGAATAAGCTGGGGCCGATTTTTCAACGTTATCTTGTTCACACAATGCCTACAAGTCTATATCTGCATTTTCAGCCTTCTAGCTCTTTTCGTTAAGGAGATATTGCAAAGCATTTGGAAAAAATGTCAACGCGGTTTTCTCTAAGGCGGAATAAGCTGGGGCCGATTTTTCAACGTTATCTTGTTCACACAATGCCTACAAGTCTAAATATGCATTTTCAGCCTTCCAGCTCTTTTCGTTAAGGAGATATTGCAAAGCATTTGGAAAAAATGTCAACGCGGTTTTCTCTAAGGCGGAATAAGCTGGGGCCGATTTTTCAACGTTATCTTGTTCACACAATGCCTACAAGTCTAAATCTGCATTTTCAGCCTTCTAGCTCTTTTCATTAAGGAGATATTGCAAGGCATTTGGAAAAAATGTCAACGCGGTTTTCTCTAAGGCGGAATAAGCTGGGGCCGATTTTTCAACGTTATCTTGTTCACACAATGCCTACAAGTCTAAATCTGCATTTTCAGCCTTCTAGCTCTTTTCGTTAAGGAGATATTGCAAAGCATTTGGAAAAAATGTCAACGCGGTTTTCTCTAAGGCGGAATAAGCTGGGGCCGATTTTTCAACGTTATCTTGTTCACACAATGCCTACAAGTCTAAATCTGCATTTTCAGCCTTCTAGCTCTTTTCATTAAGGAGATATTGCAAGGCATTTGGAAAAAATGTCAACGCGGTTTTCTCTAAGGCGGAATAAGCTGGGGCCGATTTTCAACGTTATCTTGTTCACACAATGCCTACAAGTCTAAATCTGCATTTTCAGCCTTCTAGCTCTTTTCGTTAAGGAGATATTGCAAAGCATTTGGAAAAAATGTCAACGCGGTTTTCTCTAAGGCGGAATAAGCTGGGGCCGATTTTTCAACGTTATCTTGTTCACACAATACCTACAAGTCTAAATCTGCATTTTCAGCCTTCTAGCTCTTTTCGTTAAGGAGATATTGCAAAGCATTTGGAAAAAATGTCAACGCGGTTTTCTCTAAGGCGGAATAAGCTGGGGCCGATTTTTCAACGTTATCTTGTTCACACAATGCCTACAAGTCTAAATCTGCATTTTCAGCCTTCCAGCTCTTTTCGTTAAGGAGATATTGCAAAGCATTTGGAAAAAATGTCAACGCGGTTTTCTCTAAGGCGGAATAAGCTGGGGCCGATTTTTCAACGTTATCTTGTTCACACAATGCCTACAAGTCTAAATCTGCATTTTCAGCCTTCTAGCTCTTTTCGTTAAGGAGATATTGCAAAGCATTTGGAAAAAATGTCAACGCGGTTTTCTCTAAGGCGGAATAAGCTGGGGCCGATTTTTCAACGTTATCTTGTTCACACAATGCCTACAAGTCTAAATCTGCATTTTCAGCCTTCTAGCTCTTTTCGTTAAGGAGATATTGCAAAGCATTTGGAAAAAATGTCAACGCGGTTTTCTCTAAGGCGGAATAAGCTGGGGCCGATTTTTCAACGTTATCTTGTTCACACAATGCCTACAAGTCTAAATCTGCATTTTCAGCCTTCTAGCTCTTTTCGTTAAGGAGATATTGCAAGGCATTTGGAAAAAATGTCAACGCGGTTTTCTCTAAGGCGGAATAAGCTGGGGCCGATTTTTCAACGTTATCTTGTTCACACAATGCCTACAAGTCTAAATCTGCATTTTCAGCCTTCCAGCTCTTTTCGTTAAGGAGATATTGCAAAGCATCTGGAAAAAATGTCAACGCGGTTTTCTCTAAGGCGGAATCAGCTGGGGCCGATTTTTTAACGTTATCTTGTTCACACAATGCCTACAAGTCTAAATCTGCATTTTCAGCCTTCCAGCTCTTTTCGTTAAGGAGATATTGCAAGGCATTTGGAAAAAATGTCAACGCGGTTTTCTCTAAGGCGGAATAAGCTGGGGCCGATTTTTCAACGTTATCTTGTTCACACAATGCCTACAAGTCTAAATCTGCATTTTCAGCCTTCCAGCTCTTTTCGTTAAGGAGATATTGCAAAGCATTTGGAAAAAATGTCAAAGCGGTTTTCTCTAAGGCGGAATAAGCTGGGGCCGATTTTTCAACGTTATCTTGTTCACACAATGCCTACAAGTCTAAATCTGCATTTTCAGCCTTCTAGCTCTTTTCGTTAAGGAGATATTGCAAAGCATTTGGAAAAAATGTCAACGCGGTTTTCTCTAAGGCGGAATAAGCTGGGGCCGATTTTTCAACGTTATCTTGTTCACACAATGCCTACAAGTCTAAATCTGCATTTTCAGCCTTCCAGCTCTTTTCGTTAAGGAGATATTGCAAAGCATTTGGAAAAAATGTCAACGCGGTTTTCTCTAAGGCGGAATAAGCTGGGGCCGATTTTTCAACGTTATCTTGTTCACACAATGCCTACAAGTCTAAATCTGCATTTTCAGCCTTCTAGCTCTTTTCGTTAAGGAGATATTGCAAAGCATTTGGAAAAAATGTCAACGCGGTTTTCTCTAAGGCGGAATAAGCTGGGGCCGATTTTTCAACGTTATCTTGTTCACACAATGCCTACAAGTCTAAATCTGCATTTTCAGCCTTCCAGCTCTTTTCGTTAAGGAGATATTGCAAAGCATTTGGAAAAAATGTCAACGCGGTTTTCTCTAAGGCGGAATAAGCTGGGGCCGATTTTTCAACGTTATCTTGTTCACACAATGCCTACAAGTCTAAATCTGCATTTTCAGCCTTCTAGCTCTTTTCGTTAAGGAGATATTGCAAAGCATTTGGAAAAAATGTCAACGCGGTTTTCTCTAAGGCGGAATAAGCTGGGGCCGATTTTTCAACGTTATCTTGTTCACACAATGCCTACAAGTCTAAATCTGCATTTTCAGCCTTCCAGCTCTTTTCGTTAAGGAGATATTGCAAAGCATTTGGAAAAAATGTCAACGCGGTTTTCTCTAAGGCGGAATAAGCTGGGGCCGATTTTTCAACGTTATCTTGTTCACACAATGCCTACAAGTCTAAATCTGCATTTTCAGCCTTCTAGCTCTTTTCGTTAAGGAGATATTGCAAAGCATTTGGAAAAAATGTCAACGCGGTTTTCTCTAAGGCGGAATAAGCTGGGGCCGATTTTTCAACGTTATCTTGTTCACACAATGCCTACAAGTCTAAATCTGCATTTTCAGCCTTCTAGCTCTTTTCGTTAAGGAGATATTGCAAAGCATTTGGAAAAAATGTCAACGCGGTTTTCTCTAAGGCGGAATAAGCTCAGTGGCAAACGCAGGATTTTCAGAAGGGGGTTTCCAGAGGGGCGGAGTAAAGCACGGAGATGGACACTTAGGTGACCCAGTATATGCTGGGTCAGTTAAATTATTATAGATAGACCAAATTTATAAAAATAATAATTATATATACATACACACACACACACACACACACACATACAGTATATATATATATATATATATATATATATATATTATATAAAAGCAGTGTAGACCCCTGGGCATAGCAATGTATTGGGGCCCCTACCGATCCTCCAGCGGTAGGGGTGGGGGAAGCTTTGATGTCCCGCGGGTGGTAGGGGGTATTATATCAAACGCTCAGCATGTAGGGCCTGGATCAGTAATTTCCACTAATTACCCCTTTACTGCACAGATGGTGGGAGATGGGGTGGGAGAAGGGGGCATTGGGCTGAATGAAGGGGCCCTGATACTGTACATAACTTCCAGGGTGGTAGTGGGCTTATTATTCATAATTTTCTGGTGGGAGGACAGCTTGCTTGACTGCAGATATCTCCAGTTCCCAGAAATAGATTTCTTAGATTTTAATGGAAATAAAGGTACTTATGTAATATCTGGGCTCCTGTTTTTCTTATGAGACTGTGTCCCCTTGCGGGGCACGCTGCGCTCGCCACGCTTCGGGCACGGTGGCTCGCTGCGCTCGCCACACTATATAAAATCAACTCCATGCGTATTTGGATAGTAGGGGTATGAAAAAATAGGGTGCATTTAACATGGGAGCCCAGATAATACATAAGTGCCGAAATAAAACTAGAGAATCCCACCTACCAAATGCTATTGGGTACTAGTGAATCAGAGTTCAGGAGGCAGAGCAATCTGCCAATGAGTATATAAAACTACATACCAGGTGTGTGGAGCTGGAGCAGTAACTAGCTGCTGGAAGACTGATATCTCTGGTTCTGGGAACAGTAGAGACAAGCTACTAGTGTCAATCAAAGGGGGAGAGTCCCAGCTTTTTGAATATACCCTCATCAAAACTCCAAGTCAGACAGAACCTGAAATATCTGACTGGGAATAGCAATTAACAGGCTTGGATGGGGACCACTGCTTTGAAGTCAGATATCTCCGGTTCCCAAGGGCCGATTTTCAAAATTCTTGTACCCATGGAAAGAGGGGACCCTCAGCTTTCAGCCTAGGGTCCTTACACTCCTGGGGGGGGGTTTCTGGGTACTCAGAAACCCCCCCTGCGTGCGCTACTGAAGCTGGGGCCGATTTTTCAACGTTATCTTGTTCACACAATGCCTACAAGTCTAAATCTGCATTTTCAGCCTTCTAGCTCTTTTCATTAAGGAGATATTGCAAGGCATTTGGAAAAAATGTCAACGCGGTTTTCTCTAAGGCGGAATAAGCTGGGGCCGATTTTTCAACGTTATCTTGTTCACACAATGCCTACAAGTCTAAATCTACATTTTCAGCCTTCCAGCTCTTTTCGTTAAGGAGATATTGCAAAGCATTTGGAAAAAATGTCAAAGCGGTTTTCTCTAAGGCGGAATAAGCTGGGGCCGATTTTTCAACGTTATCTTGTTCACACAATGCCTACAAGTCTAAATCTGCATTTTCAGCCTTCTAGCTCTTTTCGTTAAGGAGATATTGCAAAGCATTTGGAAAAAATGTCAACGCGGTTTTCTCTAAGGCGGAATAAGCTGGGGCCGATTTTTCAACGTTATCTTGTTCACACAATGCCTACAAGTCTAAATCTGCATTTTCAGCCTTCCAGCTCTTTTCGTTAAGGAGATATTGCAAAGCATTTGGAAAAAATGTCAACGCGGTTTTCTCTAAGGCGGAATAAGCTGGGGCCGATTTTTCAACGTTATCTTGTTCACACAATGCCTACAAGTCTAAATCTGCATTTTCAGCCTTCTAGCTCTTTTCGTTAAGGAGATATTGCAAAGCATTTGGAAAAAATGTCAACGCGGTTTTCTCTAAGGCGGAATAAGCTGGGGCCGATTTTTCAACGTTATCTTGTTCACACAATGCCTACAAGTCTAAATCTGCATTTTCAGCCTTCCAGCTCTTTTCGTTAAGGAGATATTGCAAAGCATTTGGAAAAAATGTCAACGCGGTTTTCTCTAAGGCGGAATAAGCTGGGGCCGATTTTTCAACGTTATCTTGTTCACACAATGCCTACAAGTCTAAATCTGCATTTTCAGCCTTCTAGCTCTTTTCGTTAAGGAGATATTGCAAAGCATTTGGAAAAAATGTCAACGCGGTTTTCTCTAAGGCGGAATAAGCTGGGGCCGATTTTTCAACGTTATCTTGTTCACACAATGCCTACAAGTCTAAATCTGCATTTTCAGCCTTCTAGCTCTTTTCGTTAAGGAGATATTGCAAAGCATTTGGAAAAAATGTCAACGCGGTTTTCTCTAAGGCGGAATAAGCTGGGGCCGATTTTTCAACGTTATCTTGTTCACACAATGCCTACAAGTCTAAATCTGCATTTTCAGCCTTCTAGCTCTTTTCGTTAAGGAGATATTGCAAAGCATTTGGAAAAAATGTCAACGCGGTTTTCTCTAAGGCGGAATAAGCTGGGGCCGATTTTTCAACGCTATCTTGTTCACACAATGCCTACAAGTCTAAATCTGCATTTTCAGCCTTCCAGCTCTTTTCGTTAAGGAGATATTGCAAAGCATTTGGAAAAAATGTCAACGCGGTTTTCTCTAAGGCGGAATAAGCTGGGGCCGATTTTTCAACGTTATCTTGTTCACACAATGCCTACAAGTCTAAATCTGCATTTTCAGCCTTCTAGCTCTTTTCGTTAAGGAGATATTGCAAAGCATTTGGAAAAAATGTCAACGCGGTTTTCTCTAAGGCGGAATAAGCTGGGGCCGATTTTTCAACGCTATCTTGTTCACACAATGCCTACAAGTCTAAATCTGCATTTTCAGCCTTCCAGCTCTTTTCGTTAAGGAGATATTGCAAAGCATTTGGAAAAAATGTCAACGCGGTTTTCTCTAAGGCGGAATAAGCTGGGGCCGATTTTTCAACGTTATCTTGTTCACACAATGCCTGCAAGTCTAAATCTGCATTTTCAGCCTTCTAGCTCTTTTCGTTAAGGAGATATTGCAAGGCATTTGGAAAAAATGTCAACGCGGTTTTCTCTAAGGCGGAATAAGCTGGGGCCAATTTTTCAACGTTATCTTGTTCACACAATGCCTACAAGTCTAAATCTGCATTTTCAGCCTTCTAGCTCTTTTCGTTAAGGAGATATTGCAAAGCATTTGGAAAAAATGTCAACGCGGTTTTCTCTAAGGCGGAATAAGCTGGGGCCGATTTTTCAACGTTATCTTGTTCACACAATGCCTACAAGTCTAAATCTGCATTTTCAGCCTTCTAGCTCTTTTCGTTAAGGAGATATTGCAAGGCATTTGGAAAAAATGTCAACGCGGTTTTCTCTAAGGCGGAATAAGCTGGGGCCGATTTTTCAACGTTATCTTGTTCACACAATGCCTACAAGTCTAAATCTGCATTTTCAGCTTTCTAGCTCTTTTCGTTAAGGAGATATTGCAAAGCATTTGGAAAAAATGTCAACGCGGTTTTCTCTAAGGCGGAATAAGCTGGGGCCGATTTTTCAACGTTATCTTGTTCACACAATGCCTACAAGTCTAAATCTGCATTTTCAGCCTTCTAGCTCTTTTCGTTAAGGAGATATTGCAAAGCATTTGGAAAAAATGTCAACGCGGTTTTCTCTAAGGCGGAATAAGCTGGGGCCGATTTTTCAACGTTATCTTGTTCACACAATGCCTACAAGTCTAAATCTGCATTTTCAGCCTTCCAGCTCTTTTCGTTAAGGAGATATTGCAAAGCATTTGGAAAAAATGTCAACGCGGTTTTCTCTAAGGCGGAATAAGCTGGGGCCGATTTTTCAACGTTATCTTGTTCACACAATGCCTACAAGTCTAAATCTGCATTTTCAGCCTTCTAGCTCTTTTCGTTAAGGAGATATTGCAAAGCATTTGGAAAAAATGTCAACGCGGTTTTCTCTAAGGCGGAATAAGCTGGGGCCGATTTTTCAACGTTATCTTGTTCACACAATGCCTACAAGTCTAAATCTGCATTTTCAGCCTTCTAGCTCTTTTCGTTAAGGAGATATTGCAAAGCATTTGGAAAAAATGTCAACGCGGTTTTCTCTAAGGCGGAATAAGCTGGGGCCGATTTTTCAACGTTATCTTGTTCACACAATGCCTACAAGTCTAAATCTGCATTTTCAGCCTTCTAGCTCTTTTCGTTAAGGAGATATTGCAAAGCATTTGGAAAAAATGTCAACGCGGTTTTCTCTAAGGCGGAATAAGCTGGGGCCGATTTTTCAACGCTATCTTGTTCACACAATGCCTACAAGTCTAAATCTGCATTTTCAGCCTTCCAGCTCTTTTCGTTAAGGAGATATTGCAAAGCATTTGGAAAAAATGTCAACGCGGTTTTCTCTAAGGCGGAATAAGCTGGGGCCGATTTTTCAACGTTATCTTGTTCACACAATGCCTACAAGTCTAAATCTGCATTTTCAGCCTTCTAGCTCTTTTCGTTAAGGAGATATTGCAAAGCATTTGGAAAAAATGTCAACGCGGTTTTCTCTAAGGCGGAATAAGCTGGGGCCGATTTTTCAACGCTATCTTGTTCACACAATGCCTACAAGTCTAAATCTGCATTTTCAGCCTTCCAGCTCTTTTCGTTAAGGAGATATTGCAAAGCATTTGGAAAAAATGTCAACGCGGTTTTCTCTAAGGCGGAATAAGCTGGGGCCGATTTTTCAACGTTATCTTGTTCACACAATGCCTACAAGTCTAAATCTGCATTTTCAGCCTTCCAGCTCTTTTCGTTAAGGAGATATTGCAAAGCATTTGGAAAAAATGTCAACGCGGTTTTCTCTAAGGCGGAATAAGCTGGGGCCGATTTTTCAACGTTATCTTGTTCACACAATGCCTACAAGTCTAAATCTGCATTTTCAGCCTTCTAGCTCTTTTCGTTAAGGAGATATTGCAAAGCATTTGGAAAAAATGTCAACGCGGTTTTCTCTAAGGCGGAATAAGCTGGGGCCGATTTTTCAACGTTATCTTGTTCACACAATGCCTACAAGTCTAAATCTGCATTTTCAGCCTTCTAGCTCTTTTCGTTAAGGAGATATTGCAAAGCATTTGGAAAAAATGTCAACGCGGTTTTCTCTAAGGCGGAATAAGCTGGGGCCGATTTTTCAACGTTATCTTGTTCACACAATGCCTACAAGTCTAAATCTGCATTTTCAGCCTTCTAGCTCTTTTCGTTAAGGAGATATTGCAAAGCATTTGGAAAAAATGTCAACGCGGTTTTCTCTAAGGCGGAATAAGCTGGGGCCGATTTTTCAACGCTATCTTGTTCACACAATGCCTACAAGTCTAAATCTGCATTTTCAGCCTTCCAGCTCTTTTCGTTAAGGAGATATTGCAAAGCATTTGGAAAAAATGTCAACGCGGTTTTCTCTAAGGCGGAATAAGCTGGGGCCGATTTTTCAACGTTATCTTGTTCACACAATGCCTACAAGTCTAAATCTGCATTTTCAGCCTTCTAGCTCTTTTCGTTAAGGAGATATTGCAAAGCATTTGGAAAAAATGTCAACGCGGTTTTCTCTAAGGCGGAATAAGCTGGGGCCGATTTTTCAACGCTATCTTGTTCACACAATGCCTACAAGTCTAAATCTGCATTTTCAGCCTTCCAGCTCTTTTCGTTAAGGAGATATTGCAAAGCATTTGGAAAAAATGTCAACGCGGTTTTCTCTAAGGCGGAATAAGCTGGGGCCGATTTTTCAACGTTATCTTGTTCACACAATGCCTGCAAGTCTAAATCTGCATTTTCAGCCTTCTAGCTCTTTTCGTTAAGGAGATATTGCAAGGCATTTGGAAAAAATGTCAACGCGGTTTTCTCTAAGGCGGAATAAGCTGGGGCCAATTTTTCAACGTTATCTTGTTCACACAATGCCTACAAGTCTAAATCTGCATTTTCAGCCTTCTAGCTCTTTTCGTTAAGGAGATATTGCAAAGCATTTGGAAAAAATGTCAACGCGGTTTTCTCTAAGGCGGAATAAGCTGGGGCCGATTTTTCAACGTTATCTTGTTCACACAATGCCTACAAGTCTAAATCTGCATTTTCAGCCTTCTAGCTCTTTTCGTTAAGGAGATATTGCAAGGCATTTGGAAAAAATGTCAACGCGGTTTTCTCTAAGGCGGAATAAGCTGGGGCCGATTTTTCAACGTTATCTTGTTCACACAATGCCTACAAGTCTAAATCTGCATTTTCAGCCTTCTAGCTCTTTTCGTTAAGGAGATATTGCAAGGCATTTGGAAAAAATGTCAACGCGGTTTTCTCTAAGGCGGAATAAGCTGGGGCCGATTTTTCAACGTTATCTTGTTCACACAATGCCTACAAGTCTAAATCTGCATTTTCAGCCTTCTAGCTCTTTTCGTTAAGGAGATATTGCAAAGCATTTGGAAAAAATGTCAACGCGGTTTTCTCTAAGGCGGAATAAGCTGGGGCCGATTTTTCAACGCTATCTTGTTCACACAATGCCTACAAGTCTAAATCTGCATTTTCAGCCTTCCAGCTCGTTTCGTTAAGGAGATATTGCAAAGCATCTGGAAAAAATGTCAACGCGGTTTTCTCTAAGGCGGAATAAGCTGGGGCCGATTTTTCAACGTTATCTTGTTCACACAATGCCTACAAGTCTAAATCTGCATTTTCAGCCTTCTAGCTCTTTTCGTTAAGGAGATATTGCAAAGCATTTGGAAAAAATGTCAACGCGGTTTTCTCTAAGGCGGAATAAGCTGGGGCCGATTTTTCAACGTTATCTTGTTCACACAATGCCTACAAGTCTAAATCTGCATTTTCAGCCTTCCAGCTCTTTTCGTTAAGGAGATATTGCAAAGCATTTGGAAAAAATGTCAACGCGGTTTTCTCTAAGGCGGAATAAGCTGGGGCCGATTTTTCAACGTTATCTTGTTCACACAATGCCTACAAGTCTAAATCTGCATTTTCAGCCTTCTAGCTCTTTTCGTTAAGGAGATATTGCAAGGCATTTGGAAAAAATGTCAACGCGGTTTTCTCTAAGGCGGAATAAGCTGGGGCCGATTTTTCAACGTTATCTTGTTCACACAATGCCTACAAGTCTAAATCTGCATTTTCAGCCTTCTAGCTCTTTTCGTTAAGGAGATATTGCAAAGCATTTGGAAAAAATGTCAACGCGGTTTTCTCTAAGGCGGAATAAGCTGGGGCCGATTTTTCAACGCTATCTTGTTCACACAATGCCTACAAGTCTAAATCTGCATTTTCAGCCTTCCAGCTCTTTTCGTTAAGGAGATATTGCAAAGCATCTGGAAAAAATGTCAACGCGGTTTTCTCTAAGGCGGAATAAGCTGGGGCCGATTTTTCAACGTTATCTTGTTCACACAATGCCTACAAGTCTATATCTGCATTTTCAGCCTTCTAGCTCTTTTCGTTAAGGAGATATTGCAAAGCATTTGGAAAAAATGTCAACGCGGTTTTCTCTAAGGCGGAATAAGCTGGGGCCGATTTTTCAACGTTATCTTGTTCACACAATGCCTACAAGTCTAAATATGCATTTTCAGCCTTCCAGCTCTTTTCGTTAAGGAGATATTGCAAAGCATTTGGAAAAAATGTCAACGCGGTTTTCTCTAAGGCGGAATAAGCTGGGGCCGATTTTTCAACGTTATCTTGTTCACACAATGCCTACAAGTCTAAATCTGCATTTTCAGCCTTCTAGCTCTTTTCATTAAGGAGATATTGCAAGGCATTTGGAAAAAATGTCAACGCGGTTTTCTCTAAGGCGGAATAAGCTGGGGCCGATTTTTCAACGTTATCTTGTTCACACAATGCCTACAAGTCTAAATCTGCATTTTCAGCCTTCTAGCTCTTTTCGTTAAGGAGATATTGCAAAGCATTTGGAAAAAATGTCAACGCGGTTTTCTCTAAGGCGGAATAAGCTGGGGCCGATTTTTCAACGTTATCTTGTTCACACAATGCCTACAAGTCTAAATCTGCATTTTCAGCCTTCTAGCTCTTTTCGTTAAGGAGATATTGCAAAGCATTTGGAAAAAATGTCAACGCGGTTTTCTCTAAGGCGGAATAAGCTGGGGCCGATTTTTCAACGTTATCTTGTTCACACAATGCCTACAAGTCTAAATCTGCATTTTCAGCCTTCCCGCTCTTTTCGTTAAGGAGATATTGCAAAGCATTTGGAAAAAATGTCAACGCGGTTTTCTCTAAGGCGGAATAAGCTGGGGCCGATTTTTCAACGTTATCTTGTTCACACAATGCCTACAAGTCTAAATCTGCATTTTCAGCCTTCCAGCTCTTTTCGTTAAGGAGATATTGCAAAGCATTTGGAAAAAATGTCAACGCGGTTTTCTCTAAGGCGGAATAAGCTGGGGCCGATTTTTCAACGTTATCTTGTTCACACAATGCCTACAAGTCTAAATCTGCATTTTCAGCCTTCTAGCTCTTTTCGTTAAGGAGATATTGCAAAGCATTTGGAAAAAATGTCAACGCGGTTTTCTCTAAGGCGGAATAAGCTGGGGCCGATTTTTCAACGTTATCTTGTTCACACAATGCCTACAAGTCTAAATATGCATTTTCAGCCTTCCAGCTCTTTTCGTTAAGGAGATATTGCAAAGCATTTGGAAAAAATGTCAACGCGGTTTTCTCTAAGGCGGAATAAGCTGGGGCCGATTTTTCAACGTTATCTTGTTCACACAATGCCTACAAGTCTAAATCTGCATTTTCAGCCTTCTAGCTCTTTTCATTAAGGAGATATTGCAAGGCATTTGGAAAAAATGTCAACGCGGTTTTCTCTAAGGCGGAATAAGCTGGGGCCGATTTTTCAACGTTATCTTGTTCACACAATGCCTACAAGTCTAAATCTGCATTTTCAGCCTTCTAGCTCTTTTCGTTAAGGAGATATTGCAAAGCATTTGGAAAAAATGTCAACGCGGTTTTCTCTAAGGCGGAATAAGCTGGGGCCGATTTTTCAACGTTATCTTGTTCACACAATACCTACAAGTCTAAATCTGCATTTTCAGCCTTCTAGCTCTTTTCGTTAAGGAGATATTGCAAAGCATTTGGAAAAAATGTCAACGCGGTTTTCTCTAAGGCGGAATAAGCTGGGGCCGATTTTTCAACGTTATCTTGTTCACACAATGCCTACAAGTCTAAATCTGCATTTTCAGCCTTCCAGCTCTTTTCGTTAAGGAGATATTGCAAAGCATTTGGAAAAAATGTCAACGCGGTTTTCTCTAAGGCGGAATAAGCTGGGGCCGATTTTTCAACGTTATCTTGTTCACACAATGCCTACAAGTCTAAATCTGCATTTTCAGCCTTCTAGCTCTTTTCGTTAAGGAGATATTGCAAAGCATTTGGAAAAAATGTCAACGCGGTTTTCTCTAAGGCGGAATAAGCTGGGGCCGATTTTTCAACGTTATCTTGTTCACACAATGCCTACAAGTCTAAATCTGCATTTTCAGCCTTCTAGCTCTTTTCGTTAAGGAGATATTGCAAAGCATTTGGAAAAAATGTCAACGCGGTTTTCTCTAAGGCGGAATAAGCTGGGGCCGATTTTTCAACGTTATCTTGTTCACACAATGCCTACAAGTCTAAATCTGCATTTTCAGCCTTCTAGCTCTTTTCGTTAAGGAGATATTGCAAGGCATTTGGAAAAAATGTCAACGCGGTTTTCTCTAAGGCGGAATAAGCTGGGGCCGATTTTTCAACGTTATCTTGTTCACACAATGCCTACAAGTCTAAATCTGCATTTTCAGCCTTCTAGCTCTTTTCGTTAAGGAGATATTGCAAGGCATTTGGAAAAAATGTCAACGCGGTTTTCTCTAAGGCGGAATAAGCTGGGGCCGATTTTTCAACGTTATCTTGTTCACACAATGCCTACAAGTCTAAATCTGCATTTTCAGCCTTCTAGCTCTTTTCGTTAAGGAGATATTGCAAGGCATTTGGAAAAAATGTCAACGCGGTTTTCTCTAAGGCGGAATAAGCTGGGGCCGATTTTTCAACGTTATCTTGTTCACACAATGCCTACAAGTCTAAATCTGCATTTTCAGCCTTCTAGCTCTTTTCGTTAAGGAGATATTGCAAAGCATTTGGAAAAAATGTCAACGCGGTTTTCTCTAAGGCGGAATAAGCTGGGGCCGATTTTTCAACGCTATCTTGTTCACACAATGCCTACAAGTCTAAATCTGCATTTTCAGCCTTCCAGCTCTTTTCGTTAAGGAGATATTGCAAAGCATCTGGAAAAAATGTCAACGCGGTTTTCTCTAAGGCGGAATAAGCTGGGGCCGATTTTTCAACGTTATCTTGTTCACACAATGCCTACAAGTCTAAATCTGCATTTTCAGCCTTCTAGCTCTTTTCGTTAAGGAGATATTGCAAAGCATTTGGAAAAAATGTCAACGCGGTTTTCTCTAAGGCGGAATAAGCTGGGGCCGATTTTTCAACGTTATCTTGTTCACACAATGCCTACAAGTCTAAATCTGCATTTTCAGCCTTCCAGCTCTTTTCGTTAAGGAGATATTGCAAAGCATTTGGAAAAAATGTCAACGCGGTTTTCTCTAAGGCGGAATAAGCTGGGGCCGATTTTTCAACGTTATCTTGTTCACACAATGCCTACAAGTCTAAATCTGCATTTTCAGCCTTCTAGCTCTTTTCGTTAAGGAGATATTGCAAGGCATTTGGAAAAAATGTCAACGCGGTTTTCTCTAAGGCGGAATAAGCTGGGGCCGATTTTTCAACGTTATCTTGTTCACACAATGCCTACAAGTCTAAATCTGCATTTTCAGCCTTCTAGCTCTTTTCGTTAAGGAGATATTGCAAAGCATTTGGAAAAAATGTCAACGCGGTTTTCTCTAAGGCGGAATAAGCTGGGGCCGATTTTTCAACGCTATCTTGTTCACACAATGCCTACAAGTCTAAATCTGCATTTTCAGCCTTCCAGCTCTTTTCGTTAAGGAGATATTGCAAAGCATCTGGAAAAAATGTCAACGCGGTTTTCTCTAAGGCGGAATAAGCTGGGGCCGATTTTTCAACGTTATCTTGTTCACACAATGCCTACAAGTCTATATCTGCATTTTCAGCCTTCTAGCTCTTTTCGTTAAGGAGATATTGCAAAGCATTTGGAAAAAATGTCAACGCGGTTTTCTCTAAGGCGGAATAAGCTGGGGCCGATTTTTCAACGTTATCTTGTTCACACAATGCCTACAAGTCTAAATATGCATTTTCAGCCTTCCAGCTCTTTTCGTTAAGGAGATATTGCAAAGCATTTGGAAAAAATGTCAACGCGGTTTTCTCTAAGGCGGAATAAGCTGGGGCCGATTTTTCAACGTTATCTTGTTCACACAATGCCTACAAGTCTAAATCTGCATTTTCAGCCTTCTAGCTCTTTTCATTAAGGAGATATTGCAAGGCATTTGGAAAAAATGTCAACGCGGTTTTCTCTAAGGCGGAATAAGCTGGGGCCGATTTTTCAACGTTATCTTGTTCACACAATGCCTACAAGTCTAAATCTGCATTTTCAGCCTTCTAGCTCTTTTCGTTAAGGAGATATTGCAAAGCATTTGGAAAAAATGTCAACGCGGTTTTCTCTAAGGCGGAATAAGCTGGGGCCGATTTTTCAACGTTATCTTGTTCACACAATGCCTACAAGTCTAAATCTGCATTTTCAGCCTTCTAGCTCTTTTCGTTAAGGAGATATTGCAAAGCATTTGGAAAAAATGTCAACGCGGTTTTCTCTAAGGCGGAATAAGCTGGGGCCGATTTTTCAACGTTATCTTGTTCACACAATGCCTACAAGTCTAAATCTGCATTTTCAGCCTTCCCGCTCTTTTCGTTAAGGAGATATTGCAAAGCATTTGGAAAAAATGTCAACGCGGTTTTCTCTAAGGCGGAATAAGCTGGGGCCGATTTTTCAACGTTATCTTGTTCACACAATGCCTACAAGTCTAAATCTGCATTTTCAGCCTTCCAGCTCTTTTCGTTAAGGAGATATTGCAAAGCATTTGGAAAAAATGTCAACGCGGTTTTCTCTAAGGCGGAATAAGCTGGGGCCGATTTTTCAACGTTATCTTGTTCACACAATGCCTACAAGTCTAAATCTGCATTTTCAGCCTTCTAGCTCTTTTCGTTAAGGAGATATTGCAAAGCATTTGGAAAAAATGTCAACGCGGTTTTCTCTAAGGCGGAATAAGCTGGGGCCGATTTTTCAACGTTATCTTGTTCACACAATGCCTACAAGTCTAAATATGCATTTTCAGCCTTCCAGCTCTTTTCGTTAAGGAGATATTGCAAAGCATTTGGAAAAAATGTCAACGCGGTTTTCTCTAAGGCGGAATAAGCTGGGGCCGATTTTTCAACGTTATCTTGTTCACACAATGCCTACAAGTCTAAATCTGCATTTTCAGCCTTCTAGCTCTTTTCATTAAGGAGATATTGCAAGGCATTTGGAAAAAATGTCAACGCGGTTTTCTCTAAGGCGGAATAAGCTGGGGCCGATTTTTCAACGTTATCTTGTTCACACAATGCCTACAAGTCTAAATCTGCATTTTCAGCCTTCTAGCTCTTTTCGTTAAGGAGATATTGCAAAGCATTTGGAAAAAATGTCAACGCGGTTTTCTCTAAGGCGGAATAAGCTGGGGCCGATTTTTCAACGTTATCTTGTTCACACAATACCTACAAGTCTAAATCTGCATTTTCAGCCTTCTAGCTCTTTTCGTTAAGGAGATATTGCAAAGCATTTGGAAAAAATGTCAACGCGGTTTTCTCTAAGGCGGAATAAGCTGGGGCCGATTTTTCAACGTTATCTTGTTCACACAATGCCTACAAGTCTAAATCTGCATTTTCAGCCTTCCAGCTCTTTTCGTTAAGGAGATATTGCAAAGCATTTGGAAAAAATGTCAACGCGGTTTTCTCTAAGGCGGAATAAGCTGGGGCCGATTTTTCAACGTTATCTTGTTCACACAATGCCTACAAGTCTAAATCTGCATTTTCAGCCTTCTAGCTCTTTTCGTTAAGGAGATATTGCAAAGCATTTGGAAAAAATGTCAACGCGGTTTTCTCTAAGGCGGAATAAGCTGGGGCCGATTTTTCAACGTTATCTTGTTCACACAATGCCTACAAGTCTAAATCTGCATTTTCAGCCTTCCAGCTCTTTTCGTTAAGGAGATATTGCAAAGCATTTGGAAAAAATGTCAACGCGGTTTTCTCTAAGGCGGAATAAGCTGGGGCCGATTTTTTAACGTTATCTTGTTCACACAATGCCTACAAGTCTAAATCTGCATTTTCAGCCTTCTAGCTCTTTTCGTTAAGGAGATATTGCAAGGCATTTGGAAAAAATGTCAACGCGGTTTTCTCTAAGGCGGAATAAGCTGGGGCCGATTTTTCAACGTTATCTTGTTCACACAATGCCTACAAGTCTAAATCTGCATTTTCAGCCTTCCAGCTCTTTTCGTTAAGGAGATATTGCAAAGCATCTGGAAAAAATGTCAACGCGGTTTTCTCTAAGGCGGAATAAGCTGGGGCCGATTTTTCAACGTTATCTTGTTCACACAATGCCTACAAGTCTAAATCTGCATTTTCAGCCTTCTAGCTCTTTTCGTTAAGGAGATATTGCAAAGCATTTGGAAAAAATGTCAACGTGGTTTTCTCTAAGGCGGAATAAGCTGGGGCCGATTTTTCAACGTTATCTTGTTCACACAATGCCTACAAGTCTAAATATGCATTTTCAGCCTTCCAGCTCTTTTCGTTAAGGAGATATTGCAAAGCATTTGGAAAAAATGTCAACGCGGTTTTCTCTAAGGCGGAATAAGCTGGGGCCGATTTTTCAACGTTATCTTGTTCACACAATGCCTACAAGTCTAAATCTGCATTTTCAGCCTTCTAGCTCTTTTCATTAAGGAGATATTGCAAGGCATTTGGAAAAAATGTCAACGCGGTTTTCTCTAAGGCGGAATAAGCTGGGGCCGATTTTTCAACGTTATCTTGTTCACACAATGCCTACAAGTCTAAATCTGCATTTTCAGCCTTCTAGCTCTTTTCGTTAAGGAGATATTGCAAAGCATTTGGAAAAAATGTCAACGCGGTTTTCTCTAAGGCGGAATAAGCTGGGGCCGATTTTTCAACGTTATCTTGTTCACACAATACCTACAAGTCTAAATCTGCATTTTCAGCCTTCTAGCTCTTTTCGTTAAGGAGATATTGCAAAGCATTTGGAAAAAATGTCAACGCGGTTTTCTCTAAGGCGGAATAAGCTGGGGCCGATTTTTCAACGTTATCTTGTTCACACAATGCCTACAAGTCTAAATCTGCATTTTCAGCCTTCCAGCTCTTTTCGTTAAGGAGATATTGCAAAGCATCTGGAAAAAATGTCAACGCGGTTTTCTCTAAGGCGGAATAAGCTGGGGCCGATTTTTCAACGTTATCTTGTTCACACAATGCCTACAAGTCTAAATCTGCATTTTCAGCCTTCTAGCTCTTTTCGTTAAGGAGATATTGCAAAGCATTTGGAAAAAATGTCAACGCGGTTTTCTCTAAGGCGGAATAAGCTGGGGCCGATTTTTCAACGTTATCTTGTTCACACAATGCCTACAAGTCTAAATATGCATTTTCAGCCTTCCAGCTCTTTTCGTTAAGGAGATATTGCAAAGCATTTGGAAAAAATGTCAACGCGGTTTTCTCTAAGGCGGAATAAGCTGGGGCCGATTTTTCAACGTTATCTTGTTCACACAATGCCTACAAGTCTAAATCTGCATTTTCAGCCTTCTAGCTCTTTTCGTTAAGGAGATATTGCAAAGCATTTGGAAAAAATGTCAACGCGGTTTTCTCTAAGGCGGAATAAGCTGGGGCCGATTTTTCAACGTTATCTTGTTCACACAATGCCTACAAGTCTAAATATGCATTTTCAGCCTTCCAGCTCTTTTCGTTAAGGAGATATTGCAAAGCATTTGGAAAAAATGTCAACGCGGTTTTCTCTAAGGCGGAATAAGCTGGGGCCGATTTTTCAACGTTATCTTGTTCACACAATGCCTACAAGTCTAAATCTGCATTTTCAGCCTTCTAGCTCTTTTCATTAAGGAGATATTGCAAGGCATTTGGAAAAAATGTCAACGCGGTTTTCTCTAAGGCGGAATAAGCTGGGGCCGATTTTTCAACGTTATCTTGTTCACACAATGCCTACAAGTCTAAATCTGCATTTTCAGCCTTCTAGCTCTTTTCGTTAAGGAGATATTGCAAAGCATTTGGAAAAAATGTCAACGCGGTTTTCTCTAAGGCGGAATAAGCTGGGGCCGATTTTTCAACGTTATCTTGTTCACACAATACCTACAAGTCTAAATCTGCATTTTCAGCCTTCTAGCTCTTTTCGTTAAGGAGATATTGCAAAGCATTTGGAAAAAATGTCAACGCGGTTTTCTCTAAGGCGGAATAAGCTGGGGCCGATTTTTCAACGTTATCTTGTTCACACAATGCCTACAAGTCTAAATCTGCATTTTCAGCCTTCCAGCTCTTTTCGTTAAGGAGATATTGCAAAGCATCTGGAAAAAATGTCAACGCGGTTTTCTCTAAGGCGGAATAAGCTGGGGCCGATTTTTCAACGTTATCTTGTTCACACAATGCCTACAAGTCTAAATCTGCATTTTCAGCCTTCTAGCTCTTTTCGTTAAGGAGATATTGCAAAGCATTTGGAAAAAATGTCAACGCGGTTTTCTCTAAGGCGGAATAAGCTGGGGCCGATTTTTCAACGTTATCTTGTTCACACAATGCCTACAAGTCTAAATATGCATTTTCAGCCTTCCAGCTCTTTTCGTTAAGGAGATATTGCAAAGCATTTGGAAAAAATGTCAACGCGGTTTTCTCTAAGGCGGAATAAGCTGGGGCCGATTTTTCAACGTTATCTTGTTCACACAATGCCTACAAGTCTAAATCTGCATTTTCAGCCTTCTAGCTCTTTTCATTAAGGAGATATTGCAAGGCATTTGGAAAAAATGTCAACGCGGTTTTCTCTAAGGCGGAATAAGCTGGGGCCGATTTTTCAACGTTATCTTGTTCACACAATGCCTACAAGTCTAAATCTGCATTTTCAGCCTTCTAGCTCTTTTCGTTAAGGAGATATTGCAAAGCATTTGGAAAAAATGTCAACGCGGTTTTCTCTAAGGCGGAATAAGCTGGGGCCGATTTTTCAACGTTATCTTGTTCACGCAATACCTACAAGTCTAAATCTGCATTTTCAGCCTTCTAGCTCTTTTCGTTAAGGAGATATTGCAAAGCATTTGGAAAAAATGTCAACGCGGTTTTCTCTAAGGCGGAATAAGCTGGGGCCGATTTTTCAACGTTATCTTGTTCACACAATGCCTACAAGTCTAAATCTGCATTTTCAGCCTTCCAGCTCTTTTCGTTAAGGAGATATTGCAAAGCATTTGGAAAAAATGTCAACGCGGTTTTCTCTAAGGCGGAATAAGCTGGGGCCGATTTTTCAACGTTATCTTGTTCACACAATGCCTACAAGTCTAAATCTGCATTTTCAGCCTTCTAGCTCTTTTCGTTAAGGAGATATTGCAAAGCATTTGGAAAAAATGTCAACGCGGTTTTCTCTAAGGCGGAATAAGCTGGGGCCGATTTTTCAACGTTATCTTGTTCACACAATGCCTACAAGTCTAAATCTGCATTTTCAGCCTTCTAGCTCTTTTCGTTAAGGAGATATTGCAAAGCATTTGGAAAAAATGTCAACGCGGTTTTCTCTAAGGCGGAATAAGCTGGGGCCGATTTTTCAACGTTATCTTGTTCACACAATGCCTACAAGTCTAAATCTGCATTTTCAGCCTTCCAGCTCTTTTCGTTAAGGAGATATTGCAAAGCATTTGGAAAAAATGTCAACGCGGTTTTCTCTAAGGCGGAATAAGCTGGGGCCGATTTTTCAACGTTATCTTGTTCACACAATGCCTACAAGTCTAAATCTGCATTTTCAGCCTTCTAGCTCTTTTCGTTAAGGAGATATTGCAAGGCATTTGGAAAAAATGTCAACGCGGTTTTCTCTAAGGCGGAATAAGCTGGGGCCGATTTTTCAACGTTATCTTGTTCACACAATGCCTACAAGTCTAAATCTGCATGTTCAGCCTTCCAGCTCTTTTCGTTAAGGAGATATTGCAAAGCATCTGGAAAAAATGTCAACGCGGTTTTCTCTAAGGCGGAATAAGCTGGGGCCGATTTTTCAACGTTATCTTGTTCACACAATGCCTACAAGTCTAAATCTGCATTTTCAGCCTTCTAGCTCTTTTCGTTAAGGAGATATTGCAAAGCATTTGGAAAAAATGTCAACGCGGTTTTCTCTAAGGCGGAATAAGCTGGGGCCGATTTTTCAACGTTATCTTGTTCACACAATGCCTACAAGTCTAAATCTGCATTTTCAGCCTTCCAGCTCTTTTCGTTAAGGAGATATTGCAAAGCATTTGGAAAAAATGTCAACGCGGTTTTCTCTAAGGCGGAATAAGCTGGGGCCGATTTTTCAACGTTATCTTGTTCACACAATGCCTACAAGTCTAAATCTGCATTTTCAGCCTTCTAGCTCTTTTCGTTAAGGAGATATTGCAAGGCATTTGGAAAAAATGTCAACGCGGTTTTCTCTAAGGCGGAATAAGCTGGGGCCGATTTTTCAACGTTATCTTGTTCACACAATGCCTACAAGTCTAAATCTGCATTTTCAGCCTTCTAGCTCTTTTCGTTAAGGAGATATTGCAAAGCATTTGGAAAAAATGTCAACGCGGTTTTCTCTAAGGCGGAATAAGCTGGGGCCGATTTTTCAACGCTATCTTGTTCACACAATGCCTACAAGTCTAAATCTGCATTTTCAGCCTTCCAGCTCTTTTCGTTAAGGAGATATTGCAAAGCATCTGGAAAAAATGTCAACGCGGTTTTCTCTAAGGCGGAATAAGCTGGGGCCGATTTTTCAACGTTATCTTGTTCACACAATGCCTACAAGTCTATATCTGCATTTTCAGCCTTCTAGCTCTTTTCGTTAAGGAGATATTGCAAAGCATTTGGAAAAAATGTCAACGCGGTTTTCTCTAAGGCGGAATAAGCTGGGGCCGATTTTTCAACGTTATCTTGTTCACACAATGCCTACAAGTCTAAATATGCATTTTCAGCCTTCCAGCTCTTTTCGTTAAGGAGATATTGCAAAGCATTTGGAAAAAATGTCAACGCGGTTTTCTCTAAGGCGGAATAAGCTGGGGCCGATTTTTCAACGTTATCTTGTTCACACAATGCCTACAAGTCTAAATCTGCATTTTCAGCCTTCTAGCTCTTTTCATTAAGGAGATATTGCAAGGCATTTGGAAAAAATGTCAACGCGGTTTTCTCTAAGGCGGAATAAGCTGGGGCCGATTTTTCAACGTTATCTTGTTCACACAATGCCTACAAGTCTAAATCTGCATTTTCAGCCTTCTAGCTCTTTTCGTTAAGGAGATATTGCAAAGCATTTGGAAAAAATGTCAACGCGGTTTTCTCTAAGGCGGAATAAGCTGGGGCCGATTTTTCAACGTTATCTTGTTCACACAATGCCTACAAGTCTAAATCTGCATTTTCAGCCTTCTAGCTCTTTTCATTAAGGAGATATTGCAAGGCATTTGGAAAAAATGTCAACGCGGTTTTCTCTAAGGCGGAATAAGCTGGGGCCGATTTTCAACGTTATCTTGTTCACACAATGCCTACAAGTCTAAATCTGCATTTTCAGCCTTCTAGCTCTTTTCGTTAAGGAGATATTGCAAAGCATTTGGAAAAAATGTCAACGCGGTTTTCTCTAAGGCGGAATAAGCTGGGGCCGATTTTTCAACGTTATCTTGTTCACACAATGCCTACAAGTCTAAATCTGCATTTTCAGCCTTCTAGCTCTTTTCGTTAAGGAGATATTGCAAGGCATTTGGAAAAAATGTCAACGCGGTTTTCTCTAAGGCGGAATAAGCTGGGGCCGATTTTTCAACGTTATCTTGTTCACACAATGCCTACAAGTCTAAATCTGCATTTTCAGCCTTCTAGCTCTTTTCGTTAAGGAGATATTGCAAAGCATTTGGAAAAAATGTCAACGCGGTTTTCTCTAAGGCGGAATAAGCTGGGGCCGATTTTTCAACGCTATCTTGTTCACACAATGCCTACAAGTCTAAATCTGCATTTTCAGCCTTCCAGCTCTTTTCGTTAAGGAGATATTGCAAAGCATCTGGAAAAAATGTCAACGCGGTTTTCTCTAAGGCGGAATAAGCTGGGGCCGATTTTTCAACGTTATCTTGTTCACACAATGCCTACAAGTCTATATCTGCATTTTCAGCCTTCTAGCTCTTTTCGTTAAGGAGATATTGCAAAGCATTTGGAAAAAATGTCAACGCGGTTTTCTCTAAGGCGGAATAAGCTGGGGCCGATTTTTCAACGTTATCTTGTTCACACAATGCCTACAAGTCTAAATATGCATTTTCAGCCTTCCAGCTCTTTTCGTTAAGGAGATATTGCAAAGCATTTGGAAAAAATGTCAACGCGGTTTTCTCTAAGGCGGAATAAGCTGGGGCCGATTTTTCAACGTTATCTTGTTCACACAATGCCTACAAGTCTAAATCTGCATTTTCAGCCTTCTAGCTCTTTTCATTAAGGAGATATTGCAAGGCATTTGGAAAAAATGTCAACGCGGTTTTCTCTAAGGCGGAATAAGCTGGGGCCGATTTTTCAACGTTATCTTGTTCACACAATGCCTACAAGTCTAAATCTGCATTTTCAGCCTTCTAGCTCTTTTCGTTAAGGAGATATTGCAAAGCATTTGGAAAAAATGTCAACGCGGTTTTCTCTAAGGCGGAATAAGCTGGGGCCGATTTTTCAACGTTATCTTGTTCACACAATGCCTACAAGTCTAAATCTGCATTTTCAGCCTTCTAGCTCTTTTCGTTAAGGAGATATTGCAAAGCATTTGGAAAAAATGTCAACGCGGTTTTCTCTAAGGCGGAATAAGCTGGGGCCGATTTTTCAACGTTATCTTGTTCACACAATGCCTACAAGTCTAAATCTGCATTTTCAGCCTTCCCGCTCTTTTCGTTAAGGAGATATTGCAAAGCATTTGGAAAAAATGTCAACGCGGTTTTCTCTAAGGCGGAATAAGCTGGGGCCGATTTTTCAACGTTATCTTGTTCACACAATGCCTACAAGTCTAAATCTGCATTTTCAGCCTTCCAGCTCTTTTCGTTAAGGAGATATTGCAAAGCATTTGGAAAAAATGTCAACGCGGTTTTCTCTAAGGCGGAATAAGCTGGGGCCGATTTTTCAACGTTATCTTGTTCACACAATGCCTACAAGTCTAAATCTGCATTTTCAGCCTTCTAGCTCTTTTCGTTAAGGAGATATTGCAAAGCATTTGGAAAAAATGTCAACGCGGTTTTCTCTAAGGCGGAATAAGCTGGGGCCGATTTTTCAACGTTATCTTGTTCACACAATGCCTACAAGTCTAAATATGCATTTTCAGCCTTCCAGCTCTTTTCGTTAAGGAGATATTGCAAAGCATTTGGAAAAAATGTCAACGCGGTTTTCTCTAAGGCGGAATAAGCTGGGGCCGATTTTTCAACGTTATCTTGTTCACACAATGCCTACAAGTCTAAATCTGCATTTTCAGCCTTCTAGCTCTTTTCATTAAGGAGATATTGCAAGGCATTTGGAAAAAATGTCAACGCGGTTTTCTCTAAGGCGGAATAAGCTGGGGCCGATTTTTCAACGTTATCTTGTTCACACAATGCCTACAAGTCTAAATCTGCATTTTCAGCCTTCTAGCTCTTTTCGTTAAGGAGATATTGCAAAGCATTTGGAAAAAATGTCAACGCGGTTTTCTCTAAGGCGGAATAAGCTGGGGCCGATTTTTCAACGTTATCTTGTTCACACAATACCTACAAGTCTAAATCTGCATTTTCAGCCTTCTAGCTCTTTTCGTTAAGGAGATATTGCAAAGCATTTGGAAAAAATGTCAACGCGGTTTTCTCTAAGGCGGAATAAGCTGGGGCCGATTTTTCAACGTTATCTTGTTCACACAATGCCTACAAGTCTAAATCTGCATTTTCAGCCTTCCAGCTCTTTTCGTTAAGGAGATATTGCAAAGCATTTGGAAAAAATGTCAACGCGGTTTTCTCTAAGGCGGAATAAGCTGGGGCCGATTTTTCAACGTTATCTTGTTCACACAATGCCTACAAGTCTAAATCTGCATTTTCAGCCTTCTAGCTCTTTTCGTTAAGGAGATATTGCAAAGCATTTGGAAAAAATGTCAACGCGGTTTTCTCTAAGGCGGAATAAGCTGGGGCCGATTTTTCAACGTTATCTTGTTCACACAATGCCTACAAGTCTAAATCTGCATTTTCAGCCTTCCAGCTCTTTTCGTTAAGGAGATATTGCAAAGCATTTGGAAAAAATGTCAACGCGGTTTTCTCTAAGGCGGAATAAGCTGGGGCCGATTTTTCAACGTTATCTTGTTCACACAATGCCTACAAGTCTAAATCTGCATTTTCAGCCTTCTAGCTCTTTTCGTTAAGGAGATATTGCAAGGCATTTGGAAAAAATGTCAACGCGGTTTTCTCTAAGGCGGAATAAGCTGGGGCCGATTTTTCAACGCTATCTTGTTCACACAATGCCTACAAGTCTAAATCTGCATTTTCAGCCTTCCAGCTCTTTTCGTTAAGGAGATATTGCAAAGCATCTGGAAAAAATGTCAACGCGGTTTTCTCTAAGGCGGAATAAGCTGGGGCCGATTTTTCAACGTTATCTTGTTCACACAATGCCTACAAGTCTAAATCTGCATTTTCAGCCTTCTAGCTCTTTTCGTTAAGGAGATATTGCAAAGCATTTGGAAAAAATGTCAACGCGGTTTTCTCTAAGGCGGAATAAGCTGGGGCCGATTTTTCAACGTTATCTTGTTCACACAATGCCTACAAGTCTAAATCTGCATTTTCAGCCTTCCAGCTCTTTTCGTTAAGGAGATATTGCAAAGCATTTGGAAAAAATGTCAACGCGGTTTTCTCTAAGGCGGAATAAGCTGGGGCCGATTTTTCAACGTTATCTTGTTCACACAATGCCTACAAGTCTAAATCTGCATTTTCAGCCTTCTAGCTCTTTTCGTTAAGGAGATATTGCAAGGCATTTGGAAAAAATGTCAACGCGGTTTTCTCTAAGGCGGAATAAGCTGGGGCCGATTTTTCAACGTTATCTTGTTCACACAATGCCTACAAGTCTAAATCTGCATTTTCAGCCTTCTAGCTCTTTTCGTTAAGGAGATATTGCAAAGCATTTGGAAAAAATGTCAACGCGGTTTTCTCTAAGGCGGAATAAGCTGGGGCCGATTTTTCAACGCTATCTTGTTCACACAATGCCTACAAGTCTAAATCTGCATTTTCAGCCTTCCAGCTCTTTTCGTTAAGGAGATATTGCAAAGCATCTGGAAAAAATGTCAACGCGGTTTTCTCTAAGGCGGAATAAGCTGGGGCCGATTTTTCAACGTTATCTTGTTCACACAATGCCTACAAGTCTATATCTGCATTTTCAGCCTTCTAGCTCTTTTCGTTAAGGAGATATTGCAAAGCATTTGGAAAAAATGTCAACGCGGTTTTCTCTAAGGCGGAATAAGCTGGGGCCGATTTTTCAACGTTATCTTGTTCACACAATGCCTACAAGTCTAAATATGCATTTTCAGCCTTCCAGCTCTTTTCGTTAAGGAGATATTGCAAAGCATTTGGAAAAAATGTCAACGCGGTTTTCTCTAAGGCGGAATAAGCTGGGGCCGATTTTTCAACGTTATCTTGTTCACACAATGCCTACAAGTCTAAATCTGCATTTTCAGCCTTCTAGCTCTTTTCATTAAGGAGATATTGCAAGGCATTTGGAAAAAATGTCAACGCGGTTTTCTCTAAGGCGGAATAAGCTGGGGCCGATTTTTCAACGTTATCTTGTTCACACAATGCCTACAAGTCTAAATCTGCATTTTCAGCCTTCTAGCTCTTTTCGTTAAGGAGATATTGCAAAGCATTTGGAAAAAATGTCAACGCGGTTTTCTCTAAGGCGGAATAAGCTGGGGCCGATTTTTCAACGTTATCTTGTTCACACAATGCCTACAAGTCTAAATCTGCATTTTCAGCCTTCTAGCTCTTTTCGTTAAGGAGATATTGCAAAGCATTTGGAAAAAATGTCAACGCGGTTTTCTCTAAGGCGGAATAAGCTGGGGCCGATTTTTCAACGTTATCTTGTTCACACAATGCCTACAAGTCTAAATCTGCATTTTCAGCCTTCCCGCTCTTTTCGTTAAGGAGATATTGCAAAGCATTTGGAAAAAATGTCAACGCGGTTTTCTCTAAGGCGGAATAAGCTGGGGCCGATTTTTCAACGTTATCTTGTTCACACAATGCCTACAAGTCTAAATCTGCATTTTCAGCCTTCCAGCTCTTTTCGTTAAGGAGATATTGCAAAGCATTTGGAAAAAATGTCAACGCGGTTTTCTCTAAGGCGGAATAAGCTGGGGCCGATTTTTCAACGTTATCTTGTTCACACAATGCCTACAAGTCTAAATCTGCATTTTCAGCCTTCTAGCTCTTTTCGTTAAGGAGATATTGCAAAGCATTTGGAAAAAATGTCAACGCGGTTTTCTCTAAGGCGGAATAAGCTGGGGCCGATTTTTCAACGTTATCTTGTTCACACAATGCCTACAAGTCTAAATATGCATTTTCAGCCTTCCAGCTCTTTTCGTTAAGGAGATATTGCAAAGCATTTGGAAAAAATGTCAACGCGGTTTTCTCTAAGGCGGAATAAGCTGGGGCCGATTTTTCAACGTTATCTTGTTCACACAATGCCTACAAGTCTAAATCTGCATTTTCAGCCTTCTAGCTCTTTTCATTAAGGAGATATTGCAAGGCATTTGGAAAAAATGTCAACGCGGTTTTCTCTAAGGCGGAATAAGCTGGGGCCGATTTTTCAACGTTATCTTGTTCACACAATGCCTACAAGTCTAAATCTGCATTTTCAGCCTTCTAGCTCTTTTCGTTAAGGAGATATTGCAAAGCATTTGGAAAAAATGTCAACGCGGTTTTCTCTAAGGCGGAATAAGCTGGGGCCGATTTTTCAACGTTATCTTGTTCACACAATGCCTACAAGTCTAAATCTGCATTTTCAGCCTTCTAGCTCTTTTCGTTAAGGAGATATTGCAAAGCATTTGGAAAAAATGTCAACGCGGTTTTCTCTAAGGCGGAATAAGCTGGGGCCGATTTTTCAACGTTATCTTGTTCACACAATGCCTACAAGTCTAAATCTGCATTTTCAGCCTTCCCGCTCTTTTCGTTAAGGAGATATTGCAAAGCATTTGGAAAAAATGTCAACGCGGTTTTCTCTAAGGCGGAATAAGCTGGGGCCGATTTTTCAACGTTATCTTGTTCACACAATGCCTACAAGTCTAAATCTGCATTTTCAGCCTTCCAGCTCTTTTCGTTAAGGAGATATTGCAAAGCATTTGGAAAAAATGTCAACGCGGTTTTCTCTAAGGCGGAATAAGCTGGGGCCGATTTTTCAACGTTATCTTGTTCACACAATGCCTACAAGTCTAAATCTGCATTTTCAGCCTTCTAGCTCTTTTCGTTAAGGAGATATTGCAAAGCATTTGGAAAAAATGTCAACGCGGTTTTCTCTAAGGCGGAATAAGCTGGGGCCGATTTTTCAACGTTATCTTGTTCACACAATGCCTACAAGTCTAAATATGCATTTTCAGCCTTCCAGCTCTTTTCGTTAAGGAGATATTGCAAAGCATTTGGAAAAAATGTCAACGCGGTTTTCTCTAAGGCGGAATAAGCTGGGGCCGATTTTTCAACGTTATCTTGTTCACACAATGCCTACAAGTCTAAATCTGCATTTTCAGCCTTCTAGCTCTTTTCATTAAGGAGATATTGCAAAGGCATTTGGAAAAAATGTCAACGCGGTTTTCTCTAAGGCGGAATAAGCTGGGGCCGATTTTTCAACGTTATCTTGTTCACACAATGCCTACAAGTCTAAATCTGCATTTTCAGCCTTCTAGCTCTTTTCGTTAAGGAGATATTGCAAAGCATTTGGAAAAAATGTCAACGCGGTTTTCTCTAAGGCGGAATAAGCTGGGGCCGATTTTTCAACGTTATCTTGTTCACACAATACCTACAAGTCTAAATCTGCATTTTCAGCCTTCTAGCTCTTTTCGTTAAGGAGATATTGCAAAGCATTTGGAAAAAATGTCAACGCGGTTTTCTCTAAGGCGGAATAAGCTGGGGCCGATTTTTCAACGTTATCTTGTTCACACAATGCCTACAAGTCTAAATCTGCATTTTCAGCCTTCCAGCTCTTTTCGTTAAGGAGATATTGCAAAGCATTTGGAAAAAATGTCAACGCGGTTTTCTCTAAGGCGGAATAAGCTGGGGCCGATTTTTCAACGTTATCTTGTTCACACAATGCCTACAAGTCTAAATCTGCATTTTCAGCCTTCTAGCTCTTTTCGTTAAGGAGATATTGCAAAGCATTTGGAAAAAATGTCAACGCGGTTTTCTCTAAGGCGGAATAAGCTGGGGCCGATTTTTCAACGTTATCTTGTTCACACAATGCCTACAAGTCTAAATCTGCATTTTCAGCCTTCCAGCTCTTTTCGTTAAGGAGATATTGCAAAGCATTTGGAAAAAATGTCAACGCGGTTTTCTCTAAGGCGGAATAAGCTGGGGCCGATTTTTCAACGTTATCTTGTTCACACAATGCCTACAAGTCTAAATCTGCATTTTCAGCCTTCTAGCTCTTTTCGTTAAGGAGATATTGCAAGGCATTTGGAAAAAATGTCAACGCGGTTTTCTCTAAGGCGGAATAAGCTGGGGCCGATTTTTCAACGTTATCTTGTTCACACAATGCCTACAAGTCTAAATCTGCATTTTCAGCCTTCCAGCTCTTTTCGTTAAGGAGATATTGCAAAGCATCTGGAAAAAATGTCAACGCGGTTTTCTCTAAGGCGGAATAAGCTGGGGCCGATTTTTCAACGTTATCTTGTTCACACAATGCCTACAAGTCTAAATCTGCATTTTCAGCCTTCTAGCTCTTTTCGTTAAGGAGATATTGCAAAGCATTTGGAAAAAATGTCAACGCGGTTTTCTCTAAGGCGGAATAAGCTGGGGCCGATTTTTCAACGTTATCTTGTTCACACAATGCCTACAAGTCTAAATATGCATTTTCAGCCTTCCAGCTCTTTTCGTTAAGGAGATATTGCAAAGCATTTGGAAAAAATGTCAACGCGGTTTTCTCTAAGGCGGAATAAGCTGGGGCCGATTTTTCAACGTTATCTTGTTCACACAATGCCTACAAGTCTAAATCTGCATTTTCAGCCTTCTAGCTCTTTTCATTAAGGAGATATTGCAAGGCATTTGGAAAAAATGTCAACGCGGTTTTCTCTAAGGCGGAATAAGCTGGGGCCGATTTTTCAACGTTATCTTGTTCACACAATGCCTACAAGTCTAAATCTGCATTTTCAGCCTTCTAGCTCTTTTCGTTAAGGAGATATTGCAAAGCATTTGGAAAAAATGTCAACGCGGTTTTCTCTAAGGCGGAATAAGCTGGGGCCGATTTTTCAACGTTATCTTGTTCACACAATACCTACAAGTCTAAATCTGCATTTTCAGCCTTCTAGCTCTTTTCGTTAAGGAGATATTGCAAAGCATTTGGAAAAAATGTCAACGCGGTTTTCTCTAAGGCGGAATAAGCTGGGGCCGATTTTTCAACGTTATCTTGTTCACACAATGCCTACAAGTCTAAATCTGCATTTTCAGCCTTCCAGCTCTTTTCGTTAAGGAGATATTGCAAAGCATTTGGAAAAAATGTCAACGCGGTTTTCTCTAAGGCGGAATAAGCTGGGGCCGATTTTTCAACGTTATCTTGTTCACACAATGCCTACAAGTCTAAATCTGCATTTTCAGCCTTCTAGCTCTTTTCGTTAAGGAGATATTGCAAAGCATTTGGAAAAAATGTCAACGCGGTTTTCTCTAAGGCGGAATAAGCTGGGGCCGATTTTTCAACGTTATCTTGTTCACACAATGCCTACAAGTCTAAATCTGCATTTTCAGCCTTCCAGCTCTTTTCGTTAAGGAGATATTGCAAAGCATTTGGAAAAAATGTCAACGCGGTTTTCTCTAAGGCGGAATAAGCTGGGGCCGATTTTTCAACGTTATCTTGTTCACACAATGCCTACAAGTCTAAATCTGCATTTTCAGCCTTCTAGCTCTTTTCGTTAAGGAGATATTGCAAAGCATTTGGAAAAAATGTCAACGCGGTTTTCTCTAAGGCGGAATAAGCTGGGGCCGATTTTTCAACGTTATCTTGTTCACACAATGCCTACAAGTCTAAATATGCATTTTCAGCCTTCCAGCTCTTTTCGTTAAGGAGATATTGCAAAGCATTTGGAAAAAATGTCAACGCGGTTTTCTCTAAGGCGGAATAAGCTGGGGCCGATTTTTCAACGTTATCTTGTTCACACAATGCCTACAAGTCTAAATCTGCATTTTCAGCCTTCTAGCTCTTTTCATTAAGGAGATATTGCAAAGGCATTTGGAAAAAATGTCAACGCGGTTTTCTCTAAGGCGGAATAAGCTGGGGCCGATTTTTCAACGTTATCTTGTTCACACAATGCCTACAAGTCTAAATCTGCATTTTCAGCCTTCTAGCTCTTTTCGTTAAGGAGATATTGCAAAGCATTTGGAAAAAATGTCAACGCGGTTTTCTCTAAGGCGGAATAAGCTGGGGCCGATTTTTCAACGTTATCTTGTTCACACAATACCTACAAGTCTAAATCTGCATTTTCAGCCTTCTAGCTCTTTTCGTTAAGGAGATATTGCAAAGCATTTGGAAAAAATGTCAACGCGGTTTTCTCTAAGGCGGAATAAGCTGGGGCCGATTTTTCAACGTTATCTTGTTCACACAATGCCTACAAGTCTAAATCTGCATTTTCAGCCTTCCAGCTCTTTTCGTTAAGGAGATATTGCAAAGCATCTGGAAAAAATGTCAACGCGGTTTTCTCTAAGGCGGAATAAGCTGGGGCCGATTTTTCAACGTTATCTTGTTCACACAATGCCTACAAGTCTAAATCTGCATTTTCAGCCTTCTAGCTCTTTTCGTTAAGGAGATATTGCAAAGCATTTGGAAAAAATGTCAACGCGGTTTTCTCTAAGGCGGAATAAGCTGGGGCCGATTTTTCAACGTTATCTTGTTCACACAATGCCTACAAGTCTAAATATGCATTTTCAGCCTTCCAGCTCTTTTCGTTAAGGAGATATTGCAAAGCATTTGGAAAAAATGTCAACGCGGTTTTCTCTAAGGCGGAATAAGCTGGGGCCGATTTTTCAACGTTATCTTGTTCACACAATGCCTACAAGTCTAAATCTGCATTTTCAGCCTTCTAGCTCTTTTCATTAAGGAGATATTGCAAGGCATTTGGAAAAAATGTCAACGCGGTTTTCTCTAAGGCGGAATAAGCTGGGGCCGATTTTTCAACGTTATCTTGTTCACACAATGCCTACAAGTCTAAATCTGCATTTTCAGCCTTCTAGCTCTTTTCGTTAAGGAGATATTGCAAAGCATTTGGAAAAAATGTCAACGCGGTTTTCTCTAAGGCGGAATAAGCTGGGGCCGATTTTTCAACGTTATCTTGTTCACACAATGCCTACAAGTCTAAATCTGCATTTTCAGCCTTCTAGCTCTTTTCGTTAAGGAGATATTGCAAAGCATTTGGAAAAAATGTCAACGCGGTTTTCTCTAAGGCGGAATAAGCTGGGGCCGATTTTTCAACGTTATCTTGTTCACACAATGCCTACAAGTCTAAATCTGCATTTTCAGCCTTCCAGCTCTTTTCGTTAAGGAGATATTGCAAAGCATTTGGAAAAAATGTCAACGCGGTTTTCTCTAAGGCGGAATAAGCTGGGGCCGATTTTTCAACGTTATCTTGTTCACACAATGCCTACAAGTCTAAATCTGCATTTTCAGCCTTCTAGCTCTTTTCGTTAAGGAGATATTGCAAAGCATTTGGAAAAAATGTCAACGCGGTTTTCTCTAAGGCGGAATAAGCTGGGGCCGATTTTTCAACGTTATCTTGTTCACACAATGCCTACAAGTCTAAATCTGCATTTTCAGCCTTCTAGCTCTTTTCGTTAAGGAGATATTGCAAAGCATTTGGAAAAAATGTCAACGCGGTTTTCTCTAAGGCGGAATAAGCTGGGGCCGATTTTTCAACGTTATCTTGTTCACACAATGCCTACAAGTCTAAATCTGCATTTTCAGCCTTCCAGCTCTTTTCGTTAAGGAGATATTGCAAAGCATTTGGAAAAAATGTCAACGCGGTTTTCTCTAAGGCGGAATAAGCTGGGGCCGATTTTTCAACGTTATCTTGTTCACACAATGCCTACAAGTCTAAATCTGCATTTTCAGCCTTCTAGCTCTTTTCGTTAAGGAGATATTGCAAGGCATTTGGAAAAAATGTCAACGCGGTTTTCTCTAAGGCGGAATAAGCTGGGGCCGATTTTTCAACGTTATCTTGTTCACACAATGCCTACAAGTCTAAATCTGCATTTTCAGCCTTCCAGCTCTTTTCGTTAAGGAGATATTGCAAAGCATTTGGAAAAAATGTCAACGCGGTTTTCTCTAAGGCGGAATAAGCTGGGGCCGATTTTTCAACGTTATCTTGTTCACACAATGCCTACAAGTCTAAATCTGCATTTTCAGCCTTCTAGCTCTTTTCGTTAAGGAGATATTGCAAAGCATTTGGAAAAAATGTCAACGCGGTTTTCTCTAAGGCGGAATAAGCTGGGGCCGATTTTTCAACGTTATCTTGTTCACACAATGCCTACAAGTCTAAATCTGCATTTTCAGCCTTCCAGCTCTTTTCGTTAAGGAGATATTGCAAAGCATTTGGAAAAAATGTCAACGCGGTTTTCTCTAAGGCGGAATAAGCTGGGGCCGATTTTTCAACGTTATCTTGTTCACACAATGCCTACAAGTCTAAATCTGCATTTTCAGCCTTCCTAGCTCTTTTCGTTAAGGAGATATTGCAAAGGCATTTGGAAAAAATGTCAACGCGGTTTTCTCTAAGGCGGAATAAGCTGGGGCCGATTTTTCAACGTTATCTTGTTCACACAATGCCTACAAGTCTAAATCTGCATTTTCAGCCTTCTAGCTCTTTTCGTTAAGGAGATATTGCAAAGCATTTGGAAAAAATGTCAACGCGGTTTTCTCTAAGGCGGAATAAGCTGGGGCCGATTTTTCAACGTTATCTTGTTCACACAATGCCTACAAGTCTAAATCTGCATTTTCAGCCTTCCAGCTCTTTTCGTTAAGGAGATATTGCAAAGCATTTGGAAAAAATGTCAACGCGGTTTTCTCTAAGGCGGAATAAGCTGGGGCCGATTTTTCAACGTTATCTTGTTCACACAATGCCTACAAGTCTAAATCTGCATTTTCAGCCTTCTAGCTCTTTTCGTTAAGGAGATATTGCAAAGCATTTGGAAAAAATGTCAACGCGGTTTTCTCTAAGGCGGAATAAGCTGGGGCCGATTTTTCAACGTTATCTTGTTCACACAATGCCTACAAGTCTAAATCTGCATTTTCAGCCTTCCAGCTCTTTTCGTTAAGGAGATATTGCAAAGCATTTGGAAAAAATGTCAACGCGGTTTTCTCTAAGGCGGAATAAGCTGGGGCCGATTTTTCAACGTTATCTTGTTCACACAATGCCTACAAGTCTAAATCTGCATTTTCAGCCTTCTAGCTCTTTTCGTTAAGGAGATATTGCAAGGCATTTGGAAAAAATGTCAACGCGGTTTTCTCTAAGGCGGAATAAGCTGGGGCCGATTTTTCAACGTTATCTTGTTCACACAATGCCTACAAGTCTAAATCTGCATTTTCAGCCTTCTAGCTCTTTTCGTTAAGGAGATATTGCAAAGCATTTGGAAAAAATGTCAACGCGGTTTTCTCTAAGGCGGAATAAGCTGGGGCCGATTTTTCAACGTTATCTTGTTCACACAATGCCTACAAGTCTAAATCTGCATTTTCAGCCTTCTAGCTCTTTTCGTTAAGGAGATATTGCAAAGCATTTGGAAAAAATGTCAACGCGGTTTTCTCTAAGGCGGAATAAGCTGGGGCCGATTTTTCAACGTTATCTTGTTCACACAATGCCTACAAGTCTAAATCTGCATTTTCAGCCTTCTAGCTCTTTTCGTTAAGGAGATATTGCAAAGCATTTGGAAAAAATGTCAACGCGGTTTTCTCTAAGGCGGAATAAGCTGGGGCCGATTTTTCAACGTTATCTTGTTCACACAATGCCTACAAGTCTAAATCTGCATTTTCAGCCTTCTAGCTCTTTTCGTTAAGGAGATATTGCAAAGCATTTGGAAAAAATGTCAACGCGGTTTTCTCTAAGGCGGAATAAGCTGGGGCCGATTTTTCAACGTTATCTTGTTCACACAATGCCTACAAGTCTAAATCTGCATTTTCAGCCTTCTAGCTCTTTTCGTTAAGGAGATATTGCAAGGCATTTGGAAAAAATGTCAACGCGGTTTTCTCTAAGGCGGAATAAGCTGGGGCCGATTTTTCAACGTTATCTTGTTCACACAATGCCTACAAGTCTAAATCTGCATTTTCAGCCTTCTAGCTCTTTTCGTTAAGGAGATATTGCAAAGCATTTGGAAAAAATGTCAACGCGGTTTTCTCTAAGGCGGAATAAGCTGGGGCCGATTTTTCAACGTTATCTTGTTCACACAATGCCTACAAGTCTAAATCTGCATTTTCAGCCTTCTAGCTCTTTTCGTTAAGGAGATATTGCAAAGCATTTGGAAAAAATGTCAACGCGGTTTTCTCTAAGGCGGAATAAGCTGGGGCCGATTTTTCAACGTTATCTTGTTCACACAATGCCTACAAGTCTAAATATGCATTTTCAGCCTTCCAGCTCTTTTCGTTAAGGAGATATTGCAAAGCATTTGGAAAAAATGTCAACGCGGTTTTCTCTAAGGCGGAATAAGCTGGGGCCGATTTTTCAACGTTATCTTGTTCACACAATGCCTACAAGTCTAAATCTGCATTTTCAGCCTTCTAGCTCTTTTCATTAAGGAGATATTGCAAGGCATTTGGAAAAAATGTCAACGCGGTTTTCTCTAAGGCGGAATAAGCTGGGGCCGATTTTTCAACGTTATCTTGTTCACACAATGCCTACAAGTCTAAATCTGCATTTTCAGCCTTCTAGCTCTTTTCGTTAAGGAGATATTGCAAAGCATTTGGAAAAAATGTCAACGCGGTTTTCTCTAAGGCGGAAA